>NC_056559.1:7236786-7288942 GCF_013358625.1 Macadamia integrifolia
AAAAAAAAAAAGAAGAGTTGATGACTTGAGAGAGCCAAAAAATGACATTTCTTTTATCTTGTTCAAGATTTTCAAACGGGGAGAGAGAGAGAGAATAACATGTTGCTCATTGAACAAGAGGAATGAATGAAGTGAGAGATGCTTTAGGAATCGGGCTACTGTCGGGTTGACATAGTCCAATGAAATTGACAGTAAAATTTAACAAGGAAATGTTATTCATTCTTTTTATACACCTAATTCAGCAACTCTGTTTTTTCGGTTTATTTTTAATGGTCCTCTCTCCCCCTTGTTTTTTGCTTTTCTCTTTTTTTTAACATGACTCCACAGGAGTTGTCATCTAATCAATCTGGCATAAGATTCCTTCACATTTGCCCAAGTAGTATTGATCCAATCACCAAAGCCATAATGCACAAACTTCTATATCTTAGGAGAGCATTGAGAGTTGGGACTTGAGATGCATTGTTCTAGTCAAGATGAACACCGAGCAACCAAACTATAGTGTTATTATATATCTGTTCTTTGGTTTGGAGACTGCAGCAGGTATGCCCACTACTTCGTTGTCTTCGAACTATGACTTTGTCTTCCCATTGCTAGAAATAAGAGGATTCTTGACATTGCAATGACAGCAGTGTCTTATTGGCTTAGAAGCATCCTACAGCCAATATTAACTCGCCACAACCATACAAGCCAGTGTCATGCATGGACATCAGGTGTAAAACAGTGACATTTGCAAACTAGGTTGCTTCCACAATGATTGAATGATGGAGGGAAAACAGTTTTTGGCTCTTCATGGTGGCATTGAACATTTTGCCCACCTAACACATTTGTGCTTGTACTATTGACTTTCCATGACCTTCATTCATATTTTCCAGGCAGACTCGTAGAAAAGGGAACAAGAAAATAAAAAAAATGAAAGGTGGGAAATCAATATGAAGCTTATGTGGGTTATGGATCTAGTGTCGATTAATTACCAAAGAAAAAAAGGGTTTAATTAGTTACAATTTAGAAAATTTGGTTGGATTATTAGTTTTTTAAAATTTTACATCAATTTTACATCCAACCAAACAACTGGTAAATAAATTTCGTTTCACTTTTGTTGCAACCAAATGACTCAAAAGGGAAAATTTTTTCTTTCATTTCGCTTCACTTCTCTTCCCTTTTCCATTTCCCTTGCAACCAAACGCAGCCTAAGATCAAGAAAGGTTAGGGGAAGGAAAAATAATATAAGAAAACTATGTGATTGAAGGTGAACGGGTAGCATGGCCACTGTGCTAGTGCCCTGGCCAATGAGAATTGCATGGTTGGGCATTGAGCAGGAGGCTCAACCCATCTCAACCCATCTTGGTCAGGAAAAAAAGAAGTGCAGAAGCTTGTCTGATCTATCAGAGCCAGGTTTCAATCGTGGGACCTATGGGTTATGGGCCGACCATGCTTCCGCTGTGTCACTCTGATTTATGATATTAAAATAGAAGTTAAAATAAGAACTTATATCATTTGGATAATTTTTGGAAATCAAATTTTCAAATATAAAATCTCCTAAATAGATACGGACATGAATCAGATACAAATTTTCAATCCATTTGCATCCTAGCAGGCTATCAAGTTAGGAGAAGTCTCCTTACAACCCAAACAGGTTCAAAATAAGAGATCTACATACAAGAGGAGACATGCCAATACATGACATGATATTTTATTGATGTTAAGTCTGAAAATTTAATCATCACACACCAATGATTATAATTATGTTTACACATTTTGAACTTATGCAAACATCGACGCACAATTCCAGTTGTCCGCACCGTGGGGTAAACGTTTGCTTTTGCACAAGGACATCTCCTGGGCATGGGACATGAAAATAAATCTCCTTAGCCTATGCATCTGCACTTGACCATAGATGTTTTGTGCTGGCCTAGAGGACCAAAAATCTTCAAGCTCTCATTTGCATCAGAGTGAGAACATATATTTGGGAGTGCATTACCAGCGCTTGATTAGCATGCATTTGCAAAGGGGTCCAAACTCAGTTATGTCACAAGATAAAACCACCTAAGTCTGTGGTTTGTTCATTTAGATTTTTAGTGAGTTAATTAGGGCTTTTCAAGCGTGAGAGATGTTATTATCAAAAAAGAAAAAGAAAAAGTGAGAGATGTACAGACTTAGGAGAGGTCGGATCAGGTTCATGTAAGAGATTATTCTTGTACGTCCTTGATCCGAACATTTAGCATCCATTAGATAGAAAAAGAGACAATGGATTCTAAATGTCCGGACTAGGAGCGTACCTGATCTGAATTCGACTGAGGGTATGAAGAATTTACACAAAAAAGGAAAAACAGTAAAGGCCATTTTCCAAAAATGTCATACTTCAATTAATAACAGATTTTTTTCTCCCACTTATTTGCAATGTGGGATTAAATTTTTTAGGATTTTTTTTTTCAACAAATATAAATCTTGGCGAAGAAAAAATAATAAAAAAAAGAGAAGGAGATCAATAAAATATTAGGAATTAGGAACATTGTTTTAGGTATCGATATCAGATCAGCCAATCCAGGATCAGGTATCAGTATCGGAATGGGGGTAAAGTTGTAAATAAAAAAACTATTTTTTTATTTTTTATTTTATGAAAAGCAACGATCAAACCAATACGGGTCGATCCGGGTTCAGTATCTGATGACTAAATCCTTGTTTAGGAAGCCCTTGTCTCTCCATTATCAGAAGCAGGTTCCATCCTTCACTCTATCAAACCGATTATTCGTTCCAATTTCTATGCTTCTTTTCCGGATAATTAGGTCTGATGTCAAGCCGAATCCAATTTCCACAAGTCAAAAGGCATTAGTGCATTCAGAGGCAGTTCTTCCATTCTTTTCTTTACAGTCCCCAATTCAACAAGTGTTTGCAACTGGTTATACTTTGGGGGCTCTAGCACTGTTGTGAGGAGTAAGGAGTGAGGAGTGAGGGACGGTGGTTTGGTTCCATTTCAGTTTAATCTTCATTTTTTTACCCTTGATGCAAAATTTCCCTTATCTCATTCAAAATCTTTAAGAGGGACCTCCTCAGCTACAGATTTGAGTCCCTCATGTTGTAAAGGACTTTAGAGAGTGCAATCTATAGAAACACAACCCCAAAACAATGCAGAAAAGAAAGAAAAGATAAGAACAAACAATCACACACGTACATAGATTTACGAGGTTTCTCAAGATTGCTTCCATTGTTGGTAATGAAAAATAAGGTTACAGTGCTTGTCTTCACACCGCTCTAGAAAGAAAACCTCACTACAAATATATAGCGAAACCTTACATAGAAAATTTACAAAAATACCCATAAAGCCTTTGAGATCTACAACCCTCCGGTACTTTGGCCCACTTTTGCCACAAATGGAATTAAAGGCCATATTCCCTACACAATTGAACTTCGAAAGCTAAAGCCCATATAGCAATACTACAAATAGAGCTCCCCTTAAAAGTTTTCCCCACCCACAAAGCTTCCTACATCACATTACTTCCAGCCACTCTTGAAGGCGAACAAAGGGTGGTTCATTTAGTTTTGCATTCTCATATAAGGTATTTACTATGATTGATTGATTGATCTTCATGTTCTGTGTGGTTTTTATATGCCATATTAGTATGTTTAAGGTGTCTTCATCTCTACATAGAGTAAGACACTTTATATGAGGAGGGATACCTTGCTAATTGTAAGGGTCAAAATTTTAGCCTAGTCTGACATCACCATATACTTGATTTGATCATCTTCTTCTTTGCTTCTTTGCTTCTATGTTTCTATGGTTTAGTTAAAGCAAACCAGATTCTCCCTTTTGTATGTACTTCTTCTATGTTTGATGCTTTCCTTTCATGTAAGCAAAGTTACATTCATTCCACGGCATTTTGTATACACAAACCTTAGGCAAAGTATTCTTTTGAGTGTTAACTTCTATTAATCCTTTCACCATGTATATATACTTCCTTTGATCTGGAGCTGGTTTAATCAAACAAAAGCTGTTATCTTCTGGGTTCTCCCAAGTAATCTTCACTTTCACGGCTGTCAATTACGCCATTGTAGTAATCTTGGAAGGAGAGGTATGTCTACCATGGCAACTGTCTTTCTGAAATTTTTATCACTACACATTCTTCTTCGTGCATTAGAATCATTTTTCCCATCATTTACATATTTATCCCAAGTAGCTTCTAAATTCTTGGTTGCTTGCACTAGTTACAAAACAAATATTGCTAATCTTGAAAGTAGATTAGGAGAGTTAGTATCTGTGATTAATGATGTACAAAGATTGGTTGGAATAGCTGAAACTGATGGGGAGTTGATCATGGAAGCAGTAGCAACATAGGTGGTGAGAGCAAATAAGACTGAACAAGAAGTGAGGAGGTGGATAGATGATGAAGTTAAACATAACAAGAAATGGTTTGTGGGAATGTGCCCATCTTTTTATTTCCTAAGTATGAAGTCAGAGGAGATGGTGGAGGAGATTGAAAAGCTTTTAAGTGAAAAGAAATCATTTTCTTTTTTATCAATCCCTCAGCCTCCCTTGAACCCTGAGTCTATTGGGATTGAATTTGAGGAGCAGTCCAAAATGATTTTGGATGTATCTGATGGATTGGAAGCAAACCCCCAACTCATTCCTGATGGACAGGGTGCAAAGGAGACAGAGTCACAGACTTTGGATGGATCCAACACACAGTCCAAACCTGATGTTGTTGGATCAGGATCAGGATCAGACGTGGACTCTGAATCGATTGTGGATGGATCGGACTTGGAGTTAAAACATGGATCTGATAGATTGGACACGAAATCCAAACTGACAAAGGGTGGATCAGACACAAATTTCAAACTGATCATGGTTGGATCAGGCACAAAATCCAAACCTATTACATATGGATCAGATGCAGAGTCGATGACATCTGATGAATGGGACTTGGAACCAATTTCAGGTGGAGATTTCATGGAGTTTGAGTGCAGGAAATCAATCATGGAAGAGATGATGAAGGGATTAAAAGATAAGGAGATCAATATGATTGGGGTCTATGGCATAGGTGGGGTGGGAAAGACAACCCTGGTAATGGAAGTAGGTAAGAGAGCCAAACAAGGAGGAATGTTTGAGGAGGTTGTAATGGTGCCTTTGTCACAACACTTCGATGAAAGAGAGATTCAACAGAAAATTGGGGACGCATTGGGCCTGGTAGAACTTGAAGCACTTGATACCATTGGTGAGAGGGGAGATGTGCTATCCAAAAGGATAAAGAATAAAAATCAGATCCTAATAATCTTAGATGATGTTTGGGATAGATTTAAACCATCAAAAATAGGGATTCCCCATGGTAAGAAGGACCATCATGAGGGTTGTAAACTCTTATTCACTACAACAAGTCAGAAGGTATGCCATGATATTATGCCAAGGAAAAGCAAGATAATCCACTTGGACAACTTGATGCAAAAAGATGCTTGGCATTTGTTCAGAAGGAACGTGGGTAAATTTGTATACTCCCCATCTTGCAGAGATTTGGCAAGGGAGGTTGCTAGTGAATGTAGAGGTATACCCTTAGCACTTGTTACGGTTGGAAGGGCATTGAGAGGCAAGGACCCAAGCAAATGGAAAGGAGCTGCTCAGGAGCTAAATGCATCCAAATTTAAAACCATAGAAGCCAAAGGCATTGATGCAACCTTATTCTCATGTTTAAAGTTGGGTTATGATTATCTTGAAAATGAAGAAATCAAGCAATTCTTTTTACTGTGTTGTTTGTTTCCGGAGAAGTTCAGTATTCACATAACAAAATTGGTGATATATGGAATTGGGGAGGGAGTATTTCAATCTCAACATGCCGAGACATGGCCTGAAGTAATGAAAACCGTAGATGGCATGGTGAAAAAGCTAAAAGATTCTTGCTTCTTGTTTGAAGGAGATGTTTCTGGTCATGTAAAAATGCATGACGTTGTTCGCAGATTTACAGTACTAAATCATCATCGTCATATTGAATCTATGGTAAGAGCTGGCGAAGGGTTGAAGGAGTGGCCTATGAGAGTGATGGCATCTGAAAATTACATGAGGATCTCATTGATGTGCAATGATATTCATCAGCTCCCCAATGGATTGAAGTATCCCTTACTCCGGATGTTATTGCTGCAACAGAATCACAATGTACAGGAGATGTCTGATGATTTTTTCAAAGAACTGGAATCATTGAGAGTCTTGGATCTTAGTGGGTGCTTTCCATCATTGGAGGCTTTGGATCAACATTTTCATTCAGTATCACGATCACTTCTACAACCCTTGAAGAATCTCCGGACTCTTTGCTTAGATCAATATCTCAGGGGACCCATACCTGAGCTTGGGGACCTAAAAAACCTTGAGATACTTACTCTTTCCAAGTCTAAGTTCATCACAGAGCTACCAAGAGGAATAGAACAATTGAACAATCTAAGGCTCTTAGACATCTCATTCTCTCGTATGGAAACAGTTCTTCCTAAAATGTTCGTGAACTTGTCTCGGTTAGAGGTCCTAGACATGAGATGCAGCTTCCGGGGGTGGTCTTCAAAGACTGTTCAAGGATCCAATGCTAGCTTTCTTGAGGTGGCATTTTTGCCTCGCCTAGTAGCTTTGTCGGTGGAACTGCCAGATGCCCAGCACATACCTGAAAAGGTCAATCCTCCCCCAAAATGGAATAACTTTTGTATATTTATAGGCAGTGAACAGGTAAGGCATCTTGAGTTTCCAGAGGATCTAAGTTCTAGAGTACTAATCCTCAACACATCTATCAACACTTTCCCTGCTTGGTTTAACAAGTTGGTGGTGGAGAGATTAGAAGTTCTTATTTATTTTGAATGCATGATGTTGAAGAATTTTGATGAAGAATTGCATCTAAGTCAGGACACATCAATAGAGAATATGAGAAACCTCTCCATCCGAGATTGCGATCACATTGAATACATCATCAATGCAGACGAATGGCTTCCAAAAACAAAGCTTGCCTTCCATAGTTTGTTGAAGGAATTACATCTCCACAATCTTCCTAGGCTTGGAAAGATCTGCCTTGGCCAGCTTCAAAATGGTTTCAAACTCCAAGTCCTTGAGGTGGAGGACTGTAATGGTTTGACCGATTTTCTTCTGCCATCAAGTACATGGAAGGGCTCTTCCCAAAGTGTGATACTATGCAGCCTCAAAACTCTAATAGTGAGAAGGTGCCATAATTTGAGATGTATCTTCCCTTTGTCTGTTGTTCAAGGTCTTCTTCAACTAGTGTACCTATTCGTGGAAGATTGCAAGGTCCTGCAGGAAATCATAACGAAGGACAAAGTAAAAGAAGGGGTGATGGAGAATACAGCCATTGCCCCTGACATGGTCTTTCTCCCTTTTTTCAAGAGTCTACGGCTGGAAAATTTGTACAACCTTAAGAATATCATTCCAAATGGTATTGCCTTCCAAACCCCATCTTTTGACACACTGTGCATGGAGAGATGTCCAGATGCAGAGCATTTTAAGATTAATAAAGGTATGTTGATATTTTTCTGTTTTTTTTTGGTAGGCTATATGCAGTGACTACTAAAATTCTCTTAATCAAACAGTATTTAAACAATAAATTCTCTAATAACCTATAATTTGTTAGTAGCATACATGCCCATTAATTATCTCTTATTCATGTTGTTAAGGTGATGAAGAAGAAACATTACAATAGACAAAGAATGCAGGTACTCACACTTCTTATACTTTTCTCCTTTTGTATATCCATCTCCCTATATTCTTACCTAGCATGCAGGTACTATTCTTCTGATTCTTTTCTGTATTTGTATGCATTTTTCCCCTTCAAATCTTTTCCTCTGACTGTATATCAAAACAGATAACAGATAACATGGTTGAGATACGAACCTTAATTATAGGTGGTCAATTAGTATTTCGCCATCCGATTTTGAAATGGAAAGGAACTAATCATCCCAAGCCCATGTCATTCATATACTAATATCCACTAAACCAAATGGCCCTAGAACTATTAATCTTGTGTTACACTTAGAATTTATTAATAGTTTTGCATTCATTAATCATCTCTTTTCATGTTGTAAAGGTGATGAAGCTAGAAAAGAAAGACCAGACTAGGAGGAGGATAATCCTATATTAAATTCTCTGCACTCTAAAATGTAGTTTTCTTCTTCTCTATTTGTGTACATTCTTTTTCCTCGAAAACTTTTCCTCTACTTATAGACTAAACTGGTCCATAATTTTGCCGGAGAGTGGAGAGATGCAACGTTTATTGTGATTTTCCTTCTTTCCACTGCGCAGAAGGTTGGAATTGACTATTGTTGATTTCGTTGTCATATTTCTTATATATGTAAATGAAGGGCAGTTTGTACTGAATGTACATGTATATATGTGTGTCTTTGCGTGTGTATTTGCATTATAATATTGTAAATATTGTATTATAAATGTTGTAATTGATACTCTGATAAGACTGAAATAGAATGGTGTGCATTTGTTTTCTCAAACTTTGGCTTCTTTTTTTTTTTGGTGGTGGGGGGGGGGGGTTGATGGGTTTAAATATTCGGCTTGAATGATATACTTAATAGACAATAGAGATTTAGATATCAGCAAAGAAATGGAAGAAGACGAAGGCATTGATCATTTCCCAAGTTTACGAGATCTGACCAGATTTTGCTACAGCTAAAAAACTAATCTTCCTGATCCTGGTTTAGAAGAAAACATAATGTAAGTCTGTAATACTGTAACATAGAAGCTAATATCTTGTCCCGTTGCTATATTGTGTCTCACATGCATCCGTGTGGAGTGGTCAAGGGGACATATCTATGAGAACCAAAGGATTTTCAGAATGGAAGACCCCTGTTCTCTTAGAAGTTGCAACCCAGATGAGGGAGCTAGGACCCAAAATGTAGATTTCATCACCATAAGTTTACCAAATATCAGATTAATGGAAGTGGAAGGTGTGACCACCAATCCCACTTGATTACACCAGTCTCCATATAGGTTAGTTAAAAGGAGATGGGAAAAAACATGACAGTTTGATGCGATAAACAAATTATTTCCAAAGCATAAATTCTAAAAGAGAGAGCTTGGAAAATGATAAATTTGCAACTGAACTGTTGGAACTTCTATTCTTCATTGCTGAAATGCTACAATATCAACCAAATGAAAGCAGAACTGAAAATTCCCAGATTTGAGCCACTAGTTGTTTGGCTGTAAAGTTCATTTTGTTATGCCAGGTCTAAAACAACACGGTATACCTCATCAAAAACTTTCATACCTAACATCTGCTGATTTATTCTCATAAACTTAAGCAGGATTTGATGAGGTCAAAATTAGAGATCTTTTGTTATTATTTATGGACTATAGATTGCAAAGATATGTTGATCAGAAATAGGAGAGATTGTTAGGGACATTGTGTTCAGGGACTTCACCCTTCATTGACAAAGTTTCCCCCATTCAAAAATTGCTTCACACTCTGCACATTCATCACTTATCAAAATAGTACAGTTCTTCCCACATATGGGAGAATCTTAAGCTTGAAAACAACCTAATAATTAGTATATCAAACCATATGGTAAATATGGACTTCTGTTGAGATTGTTCAGAAGCTTTTTGATTTGATAAGAAGTTGAGATAGGTTGGATGACTAGGGTGCAATAATATAAGAAAAACAAATACATGAGAAACTTCATGTAATTCAGCTATAAATCATCCTGATCAGGTTTTCCTCAGGGTGGCTGAGATGTAATGTGTGATCTTTGATCCACCAAGGAGACATCATAAAGCAAAGTTAAACCTGGTCTGGCTTTTCTTATTATCTCATCTTCATATCATCCTGGAGGTTCAGAAAATTTGGTCTGGAGAACTTAAGAGGACAAAAGCTTATGATCTTTTATCTCTAATCACATAATTTGGATTAATATCTAAAGGAGAGCCCTTTCTATATTCCTACAAAAAATTGACTCTGGAGCCAAGCTAATATTAAATAACAAATTGTTTTGACCATTATTTTAGTTTACTGTCCTTGGTGAATGTTTTAGTGCTTGTGAATCTTTTCTGGTGAGCAGGGAAGATGACAGATAGTGGGTTCTGCTCACTATCCTTGAAGTCAAGCCTACAAGCTTGCTTCTCTTTACATTCAAAATTTGATAGCTTCTGGCTTCATAAGAATCCTTCATAGCAAAGCAATCTCAAGGAATTTTTCACTTCCTCCAGCACTCCTCCCAAGTCCAAACCTGAAAAAAAAAAGAAGAAAAAGAAGATCCTTACTTTTACCCAACTCTCTAATTGTTCTCTTCCTCTCTTAGAATGTGATTGCAGCATTTGCTGTTATGAATTTCTCACAATAAAGATCTCTTCTTTTTTTATTTATGTTTTGGTACTCTGTCCCCCATTTGTAATGAAAACCACATCTTGGAGTTTCAGGGTTGGTGGTGGACATTTAATAAACAGTTTTTATCACTAGTCACAAGACTCATAAATTCTCTCCCTCTCTTGGGACACAGGGAAGCAGAAATCCCCACCCACCTGCAACTTCATTCATTCAAGATCAAAATGTCAATATTATCTTTCTGGATCTTTAATTGAAAAAAATTAAAGATGAAAAAAAAGCAGAATCCCAAGTTTGCTGAAATTGAAAATCTCATCTGTTTGACTTTTATAGCTCAACAACAAATCTGCTTTCCATTTCTTTGAAGTGAGATCAACCCTCCAAGAATTAAAGGGCATCTTCATAATTTCTTTTCCTTCCTTGCTTCTATCTTCACCTTTATATGCCCAGTTCCCCAAAATTCTAATTTTCTACAAGTAAAGGCTATTTCTTGTTGACAAAACTGCCCCAACTATGACCCAAATTGCCTGTCATATGCCGGACAACCACCGAAAGAAGCTACCCATTTCTTCGCTGATCCAGTTTCCTTCCAAATCCCAATTCCCCGTTTCCCCAGCACCGGTAACGGCAGCGGCAGCGGCACCGTCGCTACGGCGACTGCTTCCGGTGAATGTTCTCCCTGAAAATCGGAATGACAGAGTACGAGATGAGAACGAAGACGAAGCCGACGAAGCCAATCTGTCCACGTAATCCTTCAACCACGACCTCCCGCCGCCGGCCACATCCGCCGCCACCTGAGCTCCCTGCGGCTGAGGATCCGGCACATTTGGCGCCGGAGAATCCTCGCCGTCTTTTTCCTTCCGTCCAAGATTGTAATCAGAAACTCCTCGTCTGTGCATAGGCTCCACCACCACCTCGGAGTTTTCTTCCACCACGTACTCGAACGATCCCATGGAGTAAGACCTACGGGTGCTGGGAAGACCACTGGAATCGGCAGCAACTCTCTGTCGACTGAAGCTCCCAATCTCTAACCGGAAACTATTGCCGGCGGCCGACGAAGAAGAGAGCTTCGCCATTTCGTCCGATTCGTCCACGTGGATGGTTGAGCGGCAGAGAGGGCAAGTATGGCTGGATGCGAGCCACGTGTCGATGCAATGAGCATGGAAAGCGTGACAACATAGAGGAAGTAACCGGAGACTATCGTGCGGCTCGAATTTGGATAAACAGACGGCGCAGTCGACGGCGGAAGAGGTTTTGAGTCCGGTGACTGAGTCGAAAGAGAAGAGAGGGAGTGAGTCAATCAAGGATTGATACTCGGGAGATACGCGTCTGCTGGAGATGCGGTGAGAGTGATGTGCGTGATCAGAGGCCATGTCGTGATCTTCAGGGGAGGAGCTGCTGCTGCAGCAATAGCCGTTCAGGTAGCGGAGGAGGAGGTGGAGTATGATGGAGAAGAGTAACACGGCAATCAGGATGAAACCGATGATGAGAAGGCTTGGAGTCAGATTACCTTTCGATGATGACGAAGAAGTAGCACCACCTCCACCACCACCACCACCACCACCAATAGTCTCTGCAATTCCACCTCCAACGACGGCCGGTAATGGCCGAGGCGGTGGCTCCGGCAAGAGATCCAGCCTTCTTCTCATATTTGTCACTCTCTCTTTTTCTTTTTCTATTTAACTGTGTGACAGAAAGTGAGACGGTTAGGTATTAGAGTTTTCCAGTTTTAGTGACAGAGAGAGAATAAGAAGACTATAAGATTAGACAGAGAGAGAGAAATTCAGTGGAGACAGGAGAAGAAGACGTGGGTTTAAATTGGTGTCTTCTTTCTCCAAAGTTTCTGTTTAGGTAGGTAGTTCTGACTTCCGAGCAAGTCGTGTGTTTACTCGAGTCTTTTCACACGTGTCGTCTATTTCCTGGAATTGGATTAGAGAGCATGGATCGGGATCGGGATCGGGATCGGGATCGGGATCGGGATCAAGATCAATCCAGGATTTAGGTATCGGATGGGATCAGTGCGTATTATTATTATTATTATTTTAATTATATAATTTTTTACTGTTTTACACTTGAAATGATATGGATACTTGATCTGGATCGCTTAGGTATTGATGATAATTCGATACAGTCAATATGATTTGGATACTTAAAACCATGTTAGAGAGAGAGAGAGAAAGATTTGGCTAAAAAAAATGAATTTTCCCTTCAGATATGGTGAAGGAAGAATTTCTTCATCGCCATGCCTTAGGAGAAGGATAGTGTATTATTGATTTTGTATAGTTTTTTATTTTTTATTCTTTGGTAGAAATTGATTTTGTATAGTAGAGGACAGAGTATTTGTGACCTTAGACGGGTATATTTTTTCTTCACTCTTGTGAGGAAAACTTTCTCCTTTTATGTATGGGGAGTAGTTTTCTACCTTGTGGCAAAGGGTGCTCTAATAACTCCCGCTTTCTCTCTCCCCTTGGGGCAAAAAGATCATTTTCTATTATAAGGAAAGGGATAGAGAACGATAAGTGCTACTGCACCTTTCACTCTGGGGCAAGAATCATTTTATCTTAATTTGTTTGTTGTTTTAGATGATGACAAAAGAGTGGGGAAAGAATAAGAAACTAATTTGGTATGTAAAAACATAGGAAAAGAACGTTAGCTCGTTGCGTGGAAAATTATCGCTCCATTCTTTGTGAAATAAAATATCTCATTAATGTTGATGTTCCTATGCATGCTACTCTCATTGATCCTACACTAGTACAAAGACTACATGACTAGACAATAATCTCGTGCCCAAATAAAAATACATGTTGGCACCCTAATATCTTATCCGCATGGATTGATTTTATGAACATCATTTCCATTTATCTCTTCATCATGCTGGGTAGGTAGGTGATGATCTGTTTCCTCTTTCAACACTTTTGTTTCCATTTTTTTCTGTTTCATCTCCAAATAAGGTTGATGAAATCAGTCCAATTATTTAATTTCTGTAGATTTAATTAAATTAATTTGGAAAGAAATTTGTTTGGTAATTTCTAAAAAAAATATACAAAATTTGAAGAGAATGCTTCTAAAAGCTAAAAAAGGGCTGGTTTCACTTTAACTAAAGTAAAGAATCTAGTACATATTAAGGGTAAAAATCACTTCTCCATAGAAGTCTCTCACTTTGTTTATCTTTTGACCCTTATATATAAAGTAAAAATGTGAATCTATTTTTTCTTTATATTTATAATATATATATATATATATATATGTATAAATACATGTATTTTTCAAAATACAAGTGTTGTTTATGAGTTTTATACACATAAAAATCCATAAATTTGGGTTTTATACACAAAATGGAAATTTCCTTTTATAACATATATATATATATATATATAAAAGAAATTTTAATTAAGGAATCAATCCATGGATTATTCCCATCTAATAGAAAAAGGAAAATGAACTCTAGCAAAGACTTCTTTTTCTGAGTCAATTAGATAAGTTTCATTAATCTATTTTTGATTTTGTCACTTTGCTTGACTACGACGAGATGAAGATACCACTAACTTTCCCAAACAACTCAACCACAACACCCCATTTCTTCCTTCTTATTTCTTGTTTACTTTTTCCTCACAATGCCTTTATTCAAATGGGTTAAGATGCTAGGCCACACAATACAATTTGTAGAATTCTTTTTTGGATAGATAGGGAAAGGAAGTTGATAATCTTGAGAATTTAGATTTAATTAAATGCATATTTCGATAAGATTTTTCAGCTTATACTTATGATCTGACCCTTTGATTGAATCAGAAAAGATATTTCAGACCTTTGTTAGGTGAGAGTTAATAATGAAACTCATTGTTTAAGAGGTGAAGGCCACAAGAGGACATAGTGATTAACAACTAGTGGTGCATATGCCATGCATCTATGGTGCACTTCAAGAGAGTTAATCCATAGATCAGCATTCGGACGTGCCTCAACTTTGGGGTGTGGTCCATTAGGTTATGACCTAGGTGTGCAAGGTAGAATTACAAGGACAACCTACATATGTCATATGTCAATCCATATCAATTGTATGGCTCACAAGTCCCACACTCCCACACTCCTCACCATGTGTGACACGTTTTTCCATTATTTCTTTCTTGTAACGCTGTCTGATGTCGAAATAAATTAAGACTATTCAAAGTTCTAAATTGACACATGATAACGTTTGATTAGACAAAAATCAAATCATGATTAGATTATGATATATATAACAATAATAATTTAATCTTATCATAGCTAAATGTGGTATTACAAGGATACTCACATTTTAATCGGTTCTATTTAAAGTTATATATACTTGATACAAGGCCTAATTTATGCACATCTTCCTTCACTTCTTCTCGTACGATTATTTTAGGTCTACACTTGATTCTTTTAGTTTCTTCAATCTCAATCAAATAACTTATTCATATATACTAGAATATCCAAAGACCTCCGTTAAACAATAGTTATACCATTTCGAATGATTTTCCCATAGTTACTCATGAGAAACCCCAGTCTTTATGCGTCAGGTCAACAATGACACTAAAACAAATCCTAATCATACACTTGTAACATTGCTTATTAGATATTTACAATGATATAGATAATATGTCCAAACTATTTGAAAACTAATTGATATTACCACATAACAAAAGGCCAAACCTGATCGATGTGAACCCCACAAAGATAAATACTCTCATAGAAACAAGAGAGGGAAAATTTCGAATTTTTTGTGGGATAGTTCCTAGATGTGGCAATAGGTCTGGTTGAGTCAAGGTTAAGTGGATATCATTTATTAATTGGGTTGAAAAAAGAGGTCTTAACTCAAAAAACAGCTGGATACTTGGCTTGGTTGGTTATTTAGTAAAATTTAATATGAACTTGGGAAGGTAGAGTAATGACGAATGAGGGTAAGAACTAGATAATCAATCAAAACCTGTCCCATCCAATAATTAGACTGAAAAATAATAAGTAAAATCTAACTACTCTTTGGGTAGAAAGTAAAATTTAAAAAGTTTCTGAAATTAGGTGAGCTGTTTATTTATACCATGTGGGAAGGCTGATGTGTGTCTAATCCAGATCGTTCAGATATATTGAGCATATCTTTAGAAAATATTTTTAAAAAAGACTGGCGGCCAAGTGTATTCTGTCCGTGAGAGGCTCCTGTAGGGATGTGCAACCCTAGACAAGACAAGGTGGCCATTACACGTTCCTGTGTCTATGGTATAACTATGCCTCTCATGGAAAAAAAAACTTTATTTCTTAGCATAGGCATTGGTGCTGATCTAATTCCTGCATCCGGGGGTTTAGTGAGGTCTTTGAATATCATTGTTAGTTCAAAAAACGAAAAGGAAAAAGAAAGCTACATAAACATTTATTTCTTAGTATCGATATCGAAGTTAGTCTCAGTGTCGGTTGATACCCATAAGATATTGATATGGGAATGGCTGTATTGGTCCGGATCGATCGATACTACTCATACTTTTCATAAAAATTTTTTTTTTTTAACGATTTTACCCGATCCCGGATTGATTAGGTATTGTTATCAGTCTTAGATGATACTGATAGATATGGCTGATCTGATGCCAATACGTAAAACCACGAAGCTATCTGGTTGCATGTGTCTATTCCTAGACACAAGTGAGCACAAAAAGACTGTGCTAACCCGCCCCACCCTGTATAGTGAAAATGCCTTCACATGGCCTCCTATTGGTCTATGCGTTGGTGCAATAATGGTGTAAGTGGATAAAGTTCTTCGAAAAAAAAAAAAAAAACTAAAACTAAAACTGTTAATGTACATTTTACAAGCAAAACAGCGGCTGCCAAATTTAATGACAATGTAGGTTTCTTCTGCCATACAACTCAAAGATGGTTTCTACAAAAAAAAAGAAAAAAACACTCAAAAGATGGTGCCTTCTCTTTCTCATATGTTATTACTGCAAACATTGCTTTCTTTGTTCCCTTTGGCATGCTCTGGGGAATAGGGATACCACATTAATGGAAGCAGCTTTTCAACTTTTTTGGTTGCTTAGTGGAGCTTAATTGCTCGTTTATTACAAGCATTAGATACAAAAGATTACTTTTCTTCTTAATAAGTACACAGTTTTGTTTTGGATAGTGCCCTCTTATACAGCCCTTTTTAAGATCCCTCTCTGCTGTCTCATACCCTCATGATTAGTATAGCTAGCATGACTTGGTTTTATAAATTTTCTATTCACCTTTCATAGTTTAAGGAATTTTTTATTTCCACTTCCTTCTAGGGTTTCCAACTCCTAGGTTTCATGTCTGAATAGAAATATAAAAGAGATCCCTATGCATGACACCTTAATCAAATGTTTGTTCTAAGGATCTCTACTTATAATGCTTCTCTCATAAACAAATCTCTCAAAAGTCTGATCAACACCCATTTACCTTTGAATCTACGCTACCATGTCTTGCTAAAAAATCATAAAATTATCTCTCTCTCTCTCTCTCTCTCTCTCTCTTTCTCTCACTAAATCAGCAGCATTAGACTGTGTACCATGTCTTATTAAAAATCATAAAATTATCTCTCTCTCTCTCTCTCACACACACTCTAAATCAGCAGCATTGGACTGTGTACTCACCTTCATATGGACAAGGATAGCCCCTTTAATATATATATTAATATATATAAAGAAGGCATGGGGTAAGTAGCTAGGAAATTTAACTGTCCTCTAAAAATTGATTAATCATCACTAGAAAAAGCCACATGAATATTTTGAGAGAGAGAGAGAGAGAGAGAGAGAATTATTGGGCAATAATCAACATCAATAAGCTCTCACTTATGTAGCTCTTGTTTATGGTTGTGGGATAATTATTATTAAAGCAATCGAAAAAAATAGCATAATCAATTAAAGGGTGAGAGAATGCTACCTAATTGTGAACCTTCGAGGTCAGATACATGAGGTATGAAATGACCCATTCACCCCCATGTTGGATGCATGGACGTGCACTTCGATTGACCCCGTGTTAGTACAGGGTTAAAGGACTATGCACAACCAGATAGTGTTCTTTTCTCCTCAATTAAAATAGGGATGAGTTTTTCTACATCCATTCATAATGGTGGTAATAGATGCATCACAGCCAGGGGTATCAAGAGGGTATTTTAAGGAATGTTTTTAAAATCCGATAGGGTTTGTGAACCCTAGAATGCAACGGTGAAAATTCTAATCTGATGGAGGAAAACTTTGTACATTAAAATATATCTTTTTTTTTTTTGTCAGAAGAGTGAAGATTTATAAAGAGGAAGATGACTTGGAGAAACGCCGAGCATCAACAACGGACCTATTTACAATGAAAGGGGGTGGGTCAATCGCCAAACTCGGGAAAGTTTAAGCCTATTGCCCCCCTAGGCCAGAAATCTACGAGGGAGTTATGTTCCCTGCCGATAAAACTGAAAAAAGTGGAATTAAAGGAGAGCGACAAAGTTTAAACTTTCAAAGCAAGGGCAGTGGCAGCCTAGTCCAGAGATGATGAGGACCCGTTGAGGGACGAAATGGCAGCTTGGTAGTCCGAGTTGATAGTGACCCTATGGATGCTAAGAGTACAAGCAAGAAGTATTCCATCACGAATGGCTTCAAGTTCAGTGGTAGAAGCAGAATGAGATATGTGCCACCTACACCTTGCCCAAAGAACACACCACCTGGATCCCAGATAATGGAACCCCTCCCACCAGAGTGAGAGTTGGCATCCCAGGAACCATCACAGTAGATGGTGAAGTGATCAACCCGATGTGGAGAAATCTGAGCAAACGACAGAGAGTCACCAGAGTCACTAAAATGGGAAGTTTTCTGCCTACGGCCTTCGGCAATCATATGGTAGTAGGCTGCAAAGGTAGATTCTATGGACGGCGCGACGATTGCAAAGGTAGATTCGATGGAAGGTGCGACGAAGTCAAAAATTGTGCGATTCCTTGATTTCCAAATTTGCCAGATAATAGAGCACCAGATAAGATCCATGTCCGATCTAGAGGATGCCCCATTGTAATGAGAGTGGACAAAGGTGTACCAATCTTGTATACAAGTGCCTGAGTAATCTGAGACATCAAGTCTAAGGGGGAAGCCTTCTAGCTTACGGCAACATGATTGCATGAAAACAAAGCATGGAAAATGCTTTCCTCTTTAGTGCTACAAATGTGGCAGAGGCAACTAAGTCCAATACCCCTATTAGAGAGACACGCAGCTGTCACAATGACATTTTGACCACATCTCCAAAGGAAGACTTGTACCTTGGGTTGTGTTGGTATTTTCCAGATTTTTTACCAGAAAGGGTTAAATGAGATGTGGGAGCTACTCAGAGATGGAGAGTCAAATCGAGGAAGACAAACAAAGTATGCAATTCGAACTGAGAAGGACCCAGTCTTTGAAAGACACCATATCCAACCATCTTCAATGGAAGGGGACAGGATTGGTAGTTGTTGGATGGCACACACATTGGATAGGGTGAATAACCTTTGAAGAAGATCAGATTTCTAGCAAAGGAAACGCTAGTCAATAAGGTTGCTAACCTATGCATTCTGAGCCTAGGATGGGTGACATGATATTCGACCAAGAGGAAGGGTGGGAATCTAGAGATCCATGAATATTCTAGTCGAGATACCATTGGCGATTTTCCTCTAAAGGCATTTAAGAAGTACTTCCCTTCCTTTCATAAGACTTTTTCATCCCCACAAATTCTGACCATGAGATGAGGCATCAAGAAAATCCACATTTGGGAAATATTTCCCTTTTAGTAATTTTACCCAAAGGCTGTTCGGGTACTGAATGATGCGCTAACACTTCTGTGTAAGGAGGGCTTGGTTATGACGACCCAAGAATACGGCAAGTACCAGACCCGCCAGGGAGATCGGTGAGGTGTCCCCACTAAGAATACGGCTAGTATCAGGGGGTTTGGGAGATCGGTGAGGGTGTGCAAACTTTAGTCCCACATCGCCTAGGGAGAGATTCCTGGACTAGTTAATAACTTCCAGCTTCTTTAACATGACACAATGCGTTTTAAAGCCTTGAAGTCCATGGGCCAAAGAGAACAATATTGTGCCAGGTTAATAGGGTCGAGGAATTACAAATGGTATTAGAGCGGACCTCATTAGCGTGTGGGGCCACAACGGGGAAGCTGTGCCGAACGATGGAAAGTGTGATGACCCAAGAATATGATAAGTACCAGACCCGCCTGGGAGATCGATGAGGTATCCCCACCAAGAATATGACTAGTACCAGAGGATTTGGGAGATCGGTAAGAGTGTGCAAATTTTAGTCCCACATTGCCTAGAGAGAGGTTCCTGGACTAGTTAATAACCTTCAACTTCTTTAACATGGCACAATGTTTAAAGTCTTGAGGCCCATAGGCCAAAGAGGACAATAGTGTGCCAGATTAATGGGGCCATGGCGTTACATTGGTTGAAGGAGATGAAGTCTCTAAAGCCAAGGCCCCCTTCTTCGATCTACAAAGTGTCTTCCAATTAACGTAATGAATCACATTGCCCTGACTGTTCCTCCACCAGAACTGTCTAGTTAATTTTTTGAGCTTTTTACACTGTTCATGGGGAGGAGGAAAATGGACATTACAAAGGTTGGGATGCCAGATACCACAGATTTAATCAAATTAAGTAGACTTGCCTACACCCGATAGCAGTTTTTCACGCCATCCATTAATTTTTTCTTGCATCCGATTAGAGATGCATGTAAAGAACTGTCGCTTTGACTTTCCGAAGAAGGTTGGCAGTCCAAGGTATATCCCATGGTATTGGACTTCGACTAGGCCGATAGAGTTATAGAACTAAATGATTCAAATGGTTTGGTCTCGAATGAGGGTTGTTGATCATGTCAATGGTTTAGGTAAGATGTGTGGTACGACCATCCAAGTACTCTTGTGTTTTACTTTCTGGTCCAGTCAAGGTTCATAAAACCATGCTTGGGTTTATCTCCTATGTGGGCCATATTGATAAAGGTTTGATCCAATGGATAATCATTAATCTTCCAGATCCCCGGGAGTGTAATAATTACTCTCCACATATACTCCAATATTGCTTCCTATCCTAACCACCACCATGATTGGAAAACTTTCCATCAGTAATCCCTCGAGAAGAAAGAAGGAAAGAACAATTTAAGAGCAACACAATGGGTTAATCCTTCATATAGAAGTGGTGCTCTCTCCCTAAATTCTTGAATCCAATGCTTTGACAGTGAACGAGGCCCAAAAATCCTCTGTGGGGAGGCAATGAGTGGTAGTGAGCATTCAACGACTGGGGTGTATGTCAAAACTCTCCTAGCCATTGGATCTTAACTGTCACTCACTATCAGCTCTAGAAGATTTAAGTCTGTAAACGAGTGGGTGACCAAAATCAAGTGCTTTGATTTTTTTTTTTTTTTAACGAGCTTCTATCCATAGGATTGGAGTATCTCTACAACTGCTATTTTGGTAAGGACAAAGTTTTCCTTGACAACGCAATCCAATGGTCCGAAAATCTTGCACCCCCACCCCCCCCCTCGAGCGGTCTTGATCGTCCATTGTGAACAAGAATCCGTTGATGCAGGGAAACTCGATCCTTATTTTTAAGTGAATATATTTTAACTTAAGGAGAAAAAGGTAATATACATTGTTGTCAGTGTATACTTTCGTTCCACAATCTTTTTCTTCTCTCTCTCTCTCTTTCTCCTCATTAAATATGTGGAGTGTGAACCTCCTTTTTTCTTTTTCTCCTAAATGTATTGTTTTGTTGTTCACTATTGAATTGACCAGTAAAATGCCCCAGGTATCATTTTTTTGATAGACGAAGTGACAAAATTACAATTGATATTAGTGTTACAAGTTGCTTTGTATGAGAAGGGTTGAAATATATAGGTAACGAGCAAATTTCATGTCTTCTTTTCGTGAAAAAAGACCAATTGAAGTGGAGGGTTTCTTCAAAGAACAAGGAGTTGAGTCAACTATTCAATCAAATGATATTGAGCACATTTCCTTCTCTTCTCGAGAAAGAAGTGGGGTATTTTCTTTGCAAAATTGTGCTCAATTTGTTCTTTATATATATCATATGTAGTAATATTTTAATTAATTACTATTTTATTTCATTTAAAAATTATTAAATAATTTAAAACATAAATGAAAAGTGGAAATCCAGAAATTGTCTTTATCTTCTATACGATATTAGCTATAGACAAGTCTGGTAGTTGTCGGTGAGTAAGCCTACCATTTATACAATGTTAGCTGTAGGTGAGCCAACCTATTTAGTATACAATGTTAGCTATAGTCATTATCCTATTGAGTCAGCCTACCTTATATACTCATCATTATCTTGTATAGTCACCCTACCTTATATAAGTTATTCTTATCTCCATTGTATTTATACCTTTATATACAACAAATAATACACACATAGACAGAAAGCTAGTTCCAATATCTATGCTATCAAGGTATCAGAGGAAGGTTGACTCCATAGGATAATGACAATAGCTACATCATATACAAGGTGGGCTGATTCACATAGAGTTAACAGACTCGTCAAGGGATGCTTCTTTTGTTTTATTTTCCCTCGGAATATCAATTGGGGGATCTTCTTACAATACACACATCTATGCATCTATGGTTTCTAATATCCAAACTTCAAATGGTCTTGTCAACATATTGTGTTTAAAGGGGGTGTTAGCTGTAGACGAGTTTGTAACTGTGGGTGAGTCATCCTACCTTGTATGCAATGTTAGTTGTAGTCATTATCCTATTGAGTCATCCTACCTTACATGCTTATCGTTATCTTGTATAATCACCATAGTTAGTAAGTTTGGGAATAACAATAATACAGGAATGGATACGTACGGCAATTAAATGGGTCATTCGAAAAATAATACTTTTTCAGAAATTCGGCGTAATAAAATGCGTACGACAATGATACGGGTTTATTTTGGTAGTAAGAATGAATTCAAACTGGTTGTTTACAACTAAATTCTAATATTCCATTCTCTCATTAACACCTAAATCCAATTTAGCTTTCCAATTGGGGATCATTTCTCAATTTTGTTTGTTTTACATCTAATATTAATTAAGTTTAATCATGTCTATCATAGCCAATGTTGATAAGTGATCCATCAACTACTTTCTGTCATAGTAAATAATAGCATATATTTATCAAAATAATAATAATAATAATAATAATAATAATAATAATAATAATAATAATAATAGCGTGTAGATAATCATTTAAAAAATTAAAATATTATCATTGATATTATCTTATCAAAAAAAAAAATCCACAACAACCCCTACTAATGCGGATCTGTATTATAAAATCAGAATAAAATTGTGTATAAGTCTATTTAGATATTCAATAATTCAATCGTAATAACCAACAGTAGATTTGTAATTAAGGTAAGATTTTAAATTGGGTGAAAATTTTATAATTAAGTAGACTTAATAAGCTAATGGATAGAAACAAGAGGGTGGTCACAAAAGGTTCTTGATTAATAGATTTAGGATAAGCTTGAAATAAAGTTACATGAAGGGTATAAAGTAATAAAGGAGAGAGTGAGCAACAATATGGAAAGAGGGGGTTGAAATTAATAAAATAAGAAAGGGAGACTTGTGTCATCCACATTTTTTCTCAAAATCGAAAAACCTACGGAAAGGAAAATATGTCGTTTTGACGTTTAGGGTTGAGTTTTTTTTTTGGTTCACAACTAAATGTATTATTAATAATAAAATGTATTATACTCGTTTTAAATGAGTATAATATAGGTATCTATAAAATATGTGTATAATATGGATTTTTTGGATTGGTATGCCAAATGATGATTTTTTGATTGAAACGTTCGAATACAACAAAAATCCACGTATTGTACGCGAATTTACTAACTATGATAGTCACTATACTTGTTTAATATAGTTTCCATCGTTTTTTTACCTCTTTATACAATGAATAATACACACAAAATTATAGGGAGAAATGTCGTTTTCACTTCTAGGGTTGAGTTTTTTTTTTCTTTTGTTCACAACTAAATGTATTAATAAGAATAAAACGTATTATACGCATTTTAAATGAGTATAACATAGGTACCTATAAAATATGTGTATAATACAGATTTTTTGGATTGATATGCCAAATTATGACTTTTTGATTGAAACGTTCGAATACAACAAAAATCCACGTATTATACACAAATTTACTAACTATGATAGTCACTCTACCTTGTTTAATATATTCTCCACTGGTTTTTTTACCTCTTTATACAATGAATAATACACACAAAATTACAATAAAAACTAGTTTTGTTATCATTTCTAGCTTCAAATTTCTATATTTCTGTTGAGAGAACTTCTTAAAGCTAGGTTATTTTTATAAGATGTCTCTTTAAAGTGAAAGTAGAATTCATCATTTGTTTTTTCGTTTCCATTTACTTGGATCTCTTTCTGTTTCATCTATTTTGTCCAGATATGATCCTCCTTTTCTTTTAAACAAATGGAAGTGTAAGTGTCTTTTTCAATTATTCCCTCTTGATCTTATTTAGTCACCATCGTTTTAGAAGTTCTTTTTATTTCTACTTATGTAATTTCTTCCTCATTTTATTTCCAATTTCTTTTGTTTATAAGGGTTTCTTCAGTTTCTTTGTAATAATAGATGACGGAATTCTGCATAAATAGTAGACGCAAGTGATAAATAAGAGAATACTAAGATTTGAGCCATAGAATCTCTAAATTCTAATACAAGGTCCTTTCTAGATTGAATAAATACATTAGATGTGACAAAATTATCTTAGTGTATCTAGAATAATACCCGTATATCCAACCATTTCATGAATAAAATGTGTCCAATAATCGACCCACAAAACTACTTGTTACAAAGAAGATTTTCTTGTTGCAACGAAACATATAGGTATATCATACTCACCCTAGCCTGTTAACAGATATTTTACCCCGAAGAATGGACGAATAACAAAATGCAATATTTTAGAGTTTTTTTTTTTTTTAAATGATCTCCACATCGTTGATATCATGCATCCCTTCACACTCTATCCTCCTTCAAATGTGAACCCCCCGTGTACGAACCACATGACACCTCTCATGTTTTCATTGGTTTGGTATGAGAGATTCCATCTTGCGCTCCTAAAATTTTTTATCTATCTTTTACTAGACTCTTTTTATTATTATTTTTAATATAATAAAATGTAGAAATAAAACATAGAACAGAAAATTGTAGAATTTATTTTATTAAAAGTAAGAAGAAGGAACAAGAAGTTCTTTGGTGAAGCCTATTTTTTTTCACCAAAGATTGCGTGTAAATGAAAAAAAAAAAAAAGTTCACTTTATTTAATTCTAAGCATCTTATGTTAAAACATACAGAGAATTAGGATCAAAGAAATCTAAAGAAAATTTAGTTGACATTAAGCCAAACCCTAACCAATGCAGGGTTCATATTTCTATAATCCTCAATAGCAGATAATTTTGTAATACATGTTAAAGCTACGTGAGACCAACCCGTGGGTTGTCCAGATGGTTAGGGCGAACTGGGGATTGTGTGAATTAGGCGCACGGTCTCAGGTTCGATTCCTCATCTATTTCCGGACGTAAACTGGCCTGAAAAGCGAAATATGAAATCTTAGTGATGGGCGAACACTCGCCGTGTATGGAGGAAAACAAATTCATTAGTAAAGTTCCCATATTTTGTTTAAGAGAGTATCATTGTACACCTCATGGCCCATTATTTAGAAGGTGTGAAAAGAAATCACAATCCGGTGTCATGGGAATATTTTTTTCCTTTTATATGAGTGTGCCGATACATAGATTTGTCCCACTTTTGAAGTGGAACCTTCTATAGCATGCTTGGCCCAAGCTAGCATTTGCTTTAACCCTACATGCAGTGGATGACGCCCCAGAACCCTAACAGAGAGGTCCCCCACTTCAAAGTGAAACCCTTCCTCACCTATACATGAAGTGTTAAGGCTTTACAACTCCTAAGATTCCAATGATGCAGGGACTATACCTTTGCAAATTTAATGAGTATTGTGCTACTATTCTAATTTGTTCCTCATTTAGATAGAATATTTTAAATTTTAATTTCATCGCATAGTGAGGTTCATCATTCTCCATCTTAGGGTTTTAGAACCTTCTCAAAATACCCCATTAATACTCCTTGTGTACATCTAAGGCGTACAAGGCCTCAGGGAAACTCGATCTTTCCCAAATTATCATTTCCTTTAATTAACACTTCAAACTCAATGAAGTACCTGTGTCAATTAAGGTGGGTTTAATTTAGACTTCAGAGATCACTTGTAGTTGTGGATGATCTAATTAACCATTGCTAAAGTCTCTGCTGTAGCGGTGTTACATTGGCTTTGTCAGTTTAACTAGGACAAATTGATATCCCTCCTCGGTAATTATTTGTTTTCTTAAGGTGCACGTTGCATGTAAGGATCTAAATGAATGTTCAGAAATTTTTTATTTAATTCATATTCATATCCATTTAGGAGATTTAGTATTCAAAAAGTCGATTTCTAGATGCCATCCGAATCCAATTTAAAAAACTGATTGAATACAAATAGTATAATATTGGATTTTAATTCTATCCCTTTAGAATCCATAAATTGGCAATAATTGAGATACCAATCTTTTATATTATGTCTTAAATATTTTATGACAGTCTTAATCTCAACAATCAGAGTGGCGCAGCGGAAGCGTGGTGGGCCCATAACCCACAGGTCCCAGGATCGAAACCTGGCTCTGATATAAGAGAAAAGCTTCTTGGCACACTCCTTTTTGTTGTTTAGTTTCTGTTTTTTTTACTCACTCCTCCTTTTTGTTGTTTAGTTTCTGTTTTTTTTACTCACTCCTTTCTTGTTTCTGTTTTTTCCACTCTTCTGCAGGTGCTTTGGCCTGTAACAGTTAATCATTTTGGGAGTACTTTTCAATAATTAAATTCCTCTTTTCAAAAGAAAAACACTTTAAATCTTCACCGCTGTACGCTTGTACTTAACTTTTTGGGGCCACTATACGAAAGTTTCTGTCTCACACTGACCCGATCCTGTCAAGGTTGGAGGAAGAGGCCATGCCACCCATGCCAGAGCAAGAGAGTTGGGGGCAGGGAAAGGAAGTGGGATGGGGAGGGAATGAGACTGAGGGTTCATGAGATTTCTGATGTGTATGACCCTTGCAAGGATTAATCAGTTTCAACTCTCAAGGTGTGAAGAAACTTCAAAGGGATTCATCAAATGTTCAGTAAACAATTATCGTGAGCAAACTCATAGTGGAAAGTTTCATCAAGATCCAAACACATCAAGTCATACTTTCAAATGAAACTGAAAATTCCCTTATTGAGAGTACTAATGGATAGGAAGCTCTCAAAAGACGAATGGATAAAATCAAGATATGAAGAACTAAAATAATGAGACACATCTCCCATTATAATGATACAAAAAGCGCAACCTGATTTTTTTTTATTGCTTTTATCAGTTATGCTTGCATAAACTAAAATAGGAAAATTTAAAGAAGGGTAACAAGGAATATTGGAATCAAAATGGATAGATATCACCTTTTGTTGTGCAAGGTGACACAATTGGGCTAGCTATTTTGAAAGTAATGTAGTTTCCATGTGACCAAATAAAATAGCATATAATAATAAAAGTAATGAAGAAAGTGGAGATATTATTATCGGATATTGTACTTGAGTTAAATAAATACATATTCATATTATTAAAACAGGTGGCAGAAAAGTTCTCAGTTTTCAAATCCAATGGGCTTGTCACCTGAATTGTCTTGATGAAATAGCAGGATAGGAAGGTGCGCCACATAGATTCAAGGTGTTTGTAACAGAAAAACACAAATTGGATCAACATCCACCCATTTGCCCTGGATGTCTTTATTAGGCAATACTCCAAGTGTTAATCTCCAGAAAAAAATCTTAAATTTGGGATATAATTGGAGTTTAAAAAAAACCGCTACCAATGTGAATATGGTAATAAGCAAGTACACCTGTTTGAAATTCCGACAGGGTTAGTAATTAAACCAAAATCAAGGAACTTAATAGCCAATTCAGTAGTAAAAGATTATATTTTTTGGGAGATGACACCACCAGCTATCTTGTTAGAGCTAATGGGGATTTGCATGATTTTATTTACAGATAAGAGAAGAAAAATAAAAGATAAGGGATAGTTATTCCAACCATTTCCAGTGATGAAATCACTAACAAGAGTAAAAGAAGTTGAGGGGGGTAAAGTGTGGTGGAGTTGTGAAGAGGATTGGGATTATTCAAAATTTAGGGATCGAACCAAACACAAGTATTATTCTCATTTCCTATTTTTTCTAATATCATCATTTTATAACTACATTCAACTTGATCCACTAGATCTTGAGGAAACATAAGCAGCTTAAAAAAGTTACCATCATGTTTGATCCAATCAATAAATATATCATGCAATTACTTACCACTAAAGAAAAAGAAATAACTCAGTGTAGTTGAAATTAAATAATAAACAAAAAAAAATTATGGGGACCAGCATTTGATCGAAGAGCATGGCCTATGCTAACAGTACTTGGGTCTACCTCTCTCCTCCTCTAAAGAGGGGTAGAGATGTCTATTCACAGGAGAAGAGAGAGATAGACATAGAGCCAGAGGTGTCAATTGATATATTTTTGATTTTTCGATTTAAGATACAATATGTACAAATCGAAATTGAATTGAAACTGAATAATTTTCATATCGTCAAAACTGAATCAAATTGAATTGATTTAGTTTTATTTGGTGGTCCATACATGGTCTCGATAATTCAGTTCAGATTCAATTTAAGTGGAACTGACCCGCTGAACAAATAAAAATAGGAAGAAAATACGACCTCATTAAGATACAGTCCCACATGTCAAATTTGATATATATATATATATATATATATCAACTTCTTTCGCACAACTCATCAAAGACTTGTTGCTTCATATGGTTTAATTTTGGCTTGGTTTGATTTATATGGATTACACTTTATTTTGATCGGTTCGTTCAAATAAAGGATGTGAATTTGAAATCAAAACTGTTTACAGAAACTGAACCGAGCCATTTACATTAAAATCATAAAACTGTTTAGTAAATGGTTCGGTTCTGGTTTCTAGTTTAAGACCGATTAGTTAAATGGGTTGGGTCAGTTTTAACTGTTTAAATCATTGGTTTCGAATCGAACCATTTAAACCGTCAAAATCGATCCGATTAACCAATATAGTAATTAAATATTTGGTTGTTTTAACAAAACATAACGGTTTAATTTAGGGAAAAATTAAGGACCATAGAGATTGTTCAACAATCTATTCAATAATTTACTCATATTTTGTAGTTAAGTAGTTAAATCCTTGCTTATTCAATGTCTCATTTAATTTGATACAAGATTGAAGCATTTATCAACAAAAACAAATTTTAATAAGCATGCGAATAAACTAGCAAATCTATTACTAACCGTTTAGAAACCGTATGGAATAAACCAAGATCAAAACCATAAAATCTACACCATTAAAAATTGTGGAACCGAAATTGTTTACTAAACGGTTGATGTTTCAGAAAGTGCAACCGTTTAGTAAATAGTGTGGTTTTGGTTTTAGCGAAATAAATGTGAACCGAATCGAACCACACCGTATACATCGAAATCAAACCGATTAACACCCTTAGTTCAAATAGACAATCTAGAACAGAAACCAGATTGAATCAAATGAAATTTCACTTTCAAAATCAAAACAAATAAAATTTTTTCATTTGATTCCATTTTAAATGGCTGTTTCAGTTTCAGTTTTCGGTTCCTATTTAAATTGACACCCTAAATAATGCTTCCCTGCTTCTTGTTAATATTTTGTAAACCCTAAAAATAATGGAAGAATTGCCTCTGAATTACACTAAATGCCTTTATACTTGTGAAAATTGGACTCAGCTTGACACCAAACTTCAGACCAATTTCTCTGGAAAAGAAGCATAGAAATAGATACATTATAAATGAAATAAGTCGGTTTGATAGACCTACCTAAAAATATATGAATGGTAGATGGGAACCTAGCTCTGATAATGGAAACGTGGGGCATTCCATGTCTTAAATATTCTATTGTTCATTTCTTGGCTAGGACTTTAGTCTCACATCGGAAATATATGAGATAAAACTTCTGTTATTAAGCACAAGCTTCAAACGGATCGAACCTGCCTCGTTTGGACCGGGTCTGTTCTATTGGCTCTTTACCTCTTTGTACTCTCATCTGAGTCTGACTGATTAGACATGGTGTGCGATCTGAATGTGGTTATCGGCTCTGATGAGATCTTTGTGGGACCCATCATACTGTAGAGGATTGTTCCTACTTAACTTTAAGCTCCCTTCTCGACTATACTTTGTTCCTGTTTTTTTCCGTTCATTCTATCTGTTTTTTCGTAGTTTCATTGAATTTTAAAACACTTTAAGTCTTTAATACTAGGTGCGGGTTAACCATCGGTTTTTCAGTTCGATTCGATTTTGAATCGAAATTATGACCTATACAGACTAATTTACTACGGTGCGATATTATTCTGTTATTGCTCAAGTGACTTGGCCTTGGTTAGGGATATAAACAAACATCCAAAATATAGATTTGAACTCAAATAATACTAGCGCAAATCAAAGCTTGAAGAAGAGGATAATACTAAGAGTCCCAAAATATTGTTCATGTGAACAGTAATTTAGGTCCATATTTCTTATTTTAGTTCATTTTGTTAGGAGATTTAGTTTCCTACTTGGTTCTTTTATTGTTAGTCTAGTAATTTCTATTTTTATGACTTAGACTAGTTTCCTTTTGGTGTTCAGTCGTTGCTTTCTAATTTATTCTTACTTTGTTACCCATCAATTATAATGAAAAGACAGTTTTGAGTCAAATAAAAAAAGATGACTTTATGTCATTGTCATGTGAAATGCCTAAACCAAGGGAATGAGATTCTCATTCACTAATTTTTCTCCAGTCTCTACCCTTCTCAACCCCTCCATCGATTCTCTTTCTTTTCTTTATTTTCCTCTTTATTTGTGTGTTGTGAGAGAGTGATTGTGTGTCACTAGAAGACCTATTAAAGTTTAGGATCAATAGCAGCAAAGGAAAACCAATTCGACCCAGCTTTGTCAAGGTTTTGAGGGTGGATTGACCAAGGCCTTTAGCTGCAGCTACTGTAAAACTCCATAAATCTTCATTTTTCGTTCTTCGAGCATAACTTCCCATGGTTGGTTCCAACCTTCGGGTGATTACACGGTTGTTTGACAGACTCAAAACAAATCCCTTTTTATCTTTTTTGATTCCATTCCATCTTTTCTTCGAACTAGGGCTCAGTAGAGGGGAGGATTCAAACTAAATATCAATTGTGAGTCTCATGGGAATCTAGGACCCTCTTCTGTAGATAGGTTGGCTTGTAACAGAACTAGGCAATTCCTGCAGGCTTCTCTCCTTTGATCTGTTGTACCACTTTCTCTAAAACAAAGGCATGGGAAGCCAAATTGGGGGGAGCAGTGCAACCACTTTATCAATTTGGAGGGTTGATTTCCTCATCTCACTTATCCATGACCAAAGATTGGAGGTCTCACTGCTGAATGCCATCTTGAATCCCACAATTTCTATTGCAAGTGGGGGTGTCAATCAGTCAGATCGGGTTGGGTCATGTTAGTTTTGATTGGGCCTCGAGTTTCGATCTCCATTTTAAGGCCTTGCACCATGACTAGACCATTTAAGTAACCATGCCTCACATGCTAGGCATGGTCCCATTTATTAACAAGCAGTCTGGTACCGTCGTACTAGTCTTTAATTAGGTTAAACGGGCTTTAGATGGGCTTTAAACAAGCTAATAACACATTTACATATGAACAGACTATAATTGAGTTTAGTAAACAGGCTCAAAATGAACTATAAATGGGTTTCAAACATGTCAAGCTATTGATCCTTTAGTACCAATTGGGAGCCTGTCAGGCAACACCCTTGCACCAGAAACAACAGATTATAATCAGGCCGGGCTAGAGCCGAACTCATTTTTTAATTGGGCCAAGTCAATTTAGAGTTTAAATAGTCGGACCTAGAATTGACACCCCTGCTTGCATGCATTCATTTTGGGAAAGAACCAGAATTAATCTACTGATTATGGAGAGTGAAGACAAACAACATACTTAGGTTGTGTTTGGTAACATTACTGTTCCAAAACGACGTTTTGTGTCAAAATATTATTATTATTACTATTTTTTTTTTTTTTTTTTTTTTTTTTTTTTGAATGAAACTAGAACGACGAAACTGCCTTTTGTCATTCCATCAATTCCCGTTTCTTTCATTTGTTTTTGTTTGTTTTGTTTTTGAAAAAAAAAATAATAATAATGAAACACACCATAAATGCACCAAAAATTTTATTCTGTTTTTTCGTTCTCAAAAACGCCAGAAACGTTTTTCTGGAACATTACCAAATGTAGCCTTATATACTGATGGAAGGGAAGAAGTAATAATTCTCTAAGAATGAAAGAAATTAAGAAGAACTTATATATAATTAAGAAAGATATATATTAAGAAGAACAACAACAACAACATCATTCAGGTTAATTGGCAAGATCATCATTGGTTCGCCACTTGATTATTGTAACTTCACCTCCATGCTTGACACTATGTGAAAGAGTCATAGGTAGAGGAAACATCAACTTTAAGCAGCCAACTTCCCTTACATTCCATATAATGATTTTGCCTTGTACTGCATCACCTTCAACTTGGAGTTTGTCATAGGAGCAACTAGGATGAACTTTAAAACTGATAGGAAGATGATCAGTTTCTACCCTTATAATTGCCTCAAATTCCACATATACCCCCATCATAAAAGGTTCATTTTTCACCCAATTAATTATAAATACCCCAGGAACCATTGACTTCATCTCTTCTTTGTTTCCTACCTTCCCATCTGAATGGAACGAAAGATGATTAGCAATCAAACGACCATCATTCATTCCATCCGGAAGCCCATCCTTAATGGCCTTCTCCAGAGGTTTCCATATAATCATCTTATTTACACCTCCCAAGATACAAAGAATGGTAGACTCTCTGAAGCTCAACTTGGTTTCCTGAATCATCATCACTGGAAGACTCCCAGAGGGGCTGAGAAGCCCTTTAACCTTATCTGCTTCAAATCTCAGCTCTCTTTTACCATTTTCTGCTGCCTCCACAATAGTTACACTCCCTTTTACTTTAAAAATAACATAGTCCCACCTCTCAGAATGCTCATTCATCATCAAGTTGTAGGAAACATAAGCATCCTGCCTTACCCAGAAGAAATTTCCCCACACATTTCCCATTTGGTTTTGGATATATGATGATTCCTTTGCCTGCAGATCTGAAACTGATAATTGAAGTAATAGTTCTTGGTACCCTTGGTCATTTAGAGTTAATAGCTGCTTCAAAGCTAAGCATATCTATTTACTTGATTCCCACTCATTCATATCTTTTGCCACCCTATTTGTTTATTTTTTTTAATTTCAAGAATGATTCTATGGAAACATGCCATTCTTACTCTTAGTACATACAATGGGAATTTACCTCTTTTTCAACTCAATTTCATTATTCACAAAGTTTCATAGAAGATAGTCTCTTTGATTATTGTAACCCGGCAGTCACTGAGAGGGGGGTGAATCAGTGAGTCCAATTCCGATCCCTAAAAAACCTGTCCGATGTCTGGCCAAGAAAAACCTGATATACCTGTCCTTGTTTGCACACAGTCCTGTCCGATGTCTGGCCAAGAAAAACCTGATATACCTGTCCTTGTTTGCACACAGTCGTATGCACACTCAGCCTCTCATAGGCACTTCCAAGTGTGCACACCCATTCCACATTCCACGCACTTCAATATAAAATGCAAACAACAAGCACCCACAACACAGGGTTTTTACGAGGTTCGGCAATTTGCCTACATCCCCGGAGTAGTGCCTGTAAAGGCTTTGTACCTACTCAATACACTACTTTTGACTGCACCCACAGTCGGGAGCACCCACACCCAATTTTCTCAAGCCGAAGCTGAGATGGCACTTATAGTACCGTTACAATGTGTAGCACCCACTACACGAGAGCACCCACTCCCGGTGCTCAGCACCCACTAAGCACGCAATAAATAATATAGTAAATTGGGGCTTATATCAATGCCCTACAGTTAAGCCTTGCCTAGCAAATACATCCACAACTAGCTAGCATGCTTACAGTTTATCCACAACTAACCTAGCATGTATACATTCATCCACAACTAACCCTAGCATATATACATGCATATAATGTAAAATCAAATGTTAGAGAATTTCACAACCGATTGCCTGGGATGACTGAAAACTTGTATTGACAAGTTTGGTGCTCACACCTTCTCTCTCCTTGACTTCTTGCTCTTCAAAGCAAACACATCATTGCTTTCTTCTCTTCCTCCTTGGCTTTGAGTTAATGTACCATTAACACACTTCAACCACCTCTGTTACCTCTTTTAATGGCTTAAGAACATTTATCATCAAGTATGTATGTTCATTCAAGGACCAACAAAGAGGGGGAAGCTTCTCCTATCAAAATCGTAACCTTCTTTCACTCAAAACTCATTTTTCTTACTTCCATGGTGTAGGACTTGAAAAAACGAAGAAGCTGCAACTTGGTTCACCCAAATCCGAGTTAAAATGAGGAAGATATGACCATTTGAAGTTGAAGCAATGAGATAGCCTGAAATGGAATCTTCCTAGGAGTGGTGTAGGCTACACCGGCGGGCTGCGCAACAGTGGTGCAAATTTGGCCGTAGATCTCATCAAGGAGAATCTCTTAATATAGACCGTCCAATTAAAATAACGGATAGTAAATCTCAACCACAAGATTCGAATAAAATAGTCAACTAATGACGTCATCGGTCAGCATGCACTTTTTGTTGTCGATCTATGATTGGTTGCTTTTCCGGATTTTAAGGGAGCTTGTCTCCCACTCACAAAAGTGAAAGGCTTATCTACCGTTGGATCCGAATCCTCCATGATGGCTTTAATCAGATTTAATGAAATCATTAAGATTGGAATTTTTTTTATATCTTTTATACACGCACGAAACACACCAACATACCTTGATAAGGTGTAGCGCCAGTGCATCAAGAATTATGCACCTAACCAATCAAATCCTACGCGCAAGCATCTATCTCGTCCATGTCAGCACAAAATCTCAGCAGCCTTTGGATGGGCATCAAGCCTACGTGATCAAATCTTGACCATCCATTTCACTTCCCATTACTCCTATTTATTACAATCAAGCCCCTGCCTCCATATATTTCAGTGCTTAAAGACCCCTTGCAACTAGGCATGTCAATTCGTGGCCCGACCCAACTAAACCGACCGGGACCGACCGTTTATAGATCGACCCGACCTGGATCGTTTATTAAACGTGTCGGGCTTGAGCCCGACCCATTTATAAATGGTCGGTCTCGATTTTGCTAATTGGACCGTTGGGTGCCCGACCGAGATCGACCGAACAACGCCTGATCGAGATCGGCCTATTGTGCACCGACTTGGCTCGACCCTTTAATGATTGTAAAATACCTATTTTACCCCCCAAATTAAAGAATAAAAACTAAAAAGTAAAGACATGTTCACATTTTAAATAATGGTTATATTTGGTATCATTTATTGATTTATTTTCATTTTTTTGGGCTTGCATGAGTGGGCCGGAATATAATAGCACATTTTAAAAAGGGTCCGTTTAAGAACCGATTAAAGCCCGTTTAACATTAAACATGTCCGTAGCCCGGTTAAGGCCCGACTAAAACCCGATTAAGATAGCCCGATTATAACCCGAGGCCGACCGACCGAATATAAAGTGTACCATGCCCTCAATAACTAAACCCAATTAGTTAAATGGGCGGACACGGTGTAGCCTTTGAAAGTCTTCAAGCCTGATTAAGCCCGACCGAAACCTGACTGGCCCAACCGGTTGACACCCTTACTTGCAACTCAGACTTTCAAAATCTTGAAATTACACAAAAGCCCTTCAAATTTCAAAAATAAGTTCTGAAAAATCCACCCAACACCGAGAGCAACTGATGGATTTTCGGTTTGGATTTTCGAACTGACTTTATGGAAATACTTATAACTTTTTCATACGATATCCGATCGAGATGAAACGAAGTGCGTTGGAACCGTAACTGGATGCTCTACAACTTTTCAGAAGACTCAATTATCTGAATCATCAATGTAAAAAGACCAAAATGCCCCTAGACTTTTCCAATGATATATCTTTCTCATACGGAATCAGAACGCGATGAAATCAAAACCGTTGGAAAGACTGTATTTTTTTCGTATTGTCACATGGAGAACACTTCCTTTAAAAAATTCATCTTCAATGCCGAAACTGCCCTTGACTGCCACAAATGCCGTAATTTCTTCATACGGTATCGGAATGCGACAAAATCAGATGCACTGGACTAGGTAAATTACAATATATCTTTTTCATGAAGAACCAATCTTCCAAAAATGTCATTTCCATTACCGAAAATGCCCCCGAGTATAAATAGGCCAATTTTGTCAGTTTTGACCCAGAAACCCGCACCACCTATTAAGGATGTATTAAACCACTCCATGCATACCAAGCTGCTCTGTTATCTCATCGGTGACACTGAACACTTCCATGTCATCATTTTCATCCACATCATCCAAACTAACCACGTCATCACCGCCACGTGGTCGGGTTGCCAACAAGGACAACCATAAAACAACTGATTTTACAAAGAGGGGCGTACCCGGTGCACAAAGCTCCAACATGTGCAAGGTGGGGGACCTTGAGAGGCTGTTTTGACCACTTAAACATCAGGTTGCAACATTTTTACCTTACCATTGGACCAAGCATGCCCCTTCTATTTGATCATACATATCCATTATTAATTAGGGAAAATGGATTATGTCCAGGAGTGTAGCTCCTGCGCCAGAAAACATTCTTTTCCCGTATTAGTAAGCTACACTCTTAAAATATTAACAAGATGAAAAATTCTCTTAAATTAAATAGTCCCAACCCCACAAATTTTCCTTATTTCTTTGTACATTCCAGAAGAGTTAAATTAAGGAAATAGGTCACATGCACGGTCGTGCATGGTACATGATCATGCACAAAACCGTCTGATGGAATTAAAGGGGTACACTGAAAACCCTCATCCCTCATCCCCCATCTAATGACTTTATGAATTATCATACACCATCCTTCCACACTGCACACAAACCCTTCCCTTTAAATTTCACTGGCTCACTCATACCTTTCTCATAACGTATTAGAAAGAATGATCTTTTCCCTTTTCACATGCGTTAGCTAGGAATCTGATACTGGAAGAGAGAACTGCTAGCTGCTTGGAATCTAAGCAATTCGATATATTTAACTCTTTACGTACTTATGCCCACTGGATAAGTTATTCCTTCTTTCTCTTTGAATTTTATTTTTTCTTTTCTTTTCTTGGCTACCAAACATAGACGGAATGTTTCCATCATCTTGCTTGGAAGGAATCAAGAATCTCACATCAACATATTACAACAGGTCTACCACTTCTCAATGAAAGAGTAAATTTTGCAATTGGGCCGTGTTGAGTCAGGTTTTTGGAAACTCAAACTAAAAGTCGAGTCTAGAGAGTTAGCTCTGGCCTAGTTTGGTTAATAAACTTTAGTCCCACATCGGAAAGATGTGAGAAAATTTTTGTTATTTACTACAGGCTTAGCATCGATAGAAACCACATTTCTTGAACAAGATATGTTCTATAGGTTTATACCTCTAGTCATGCAACTTGTCAGTTAATTTGCAGCAGCAGCCATTGTCAAGGCACTTTTCTTTTAGGCCATGCCAAGCTTTAACGCAGTGATCTTGAGTTTTTTTTTTTGGTACAGTTCAGTTCTGATAGGGAGGGGACGGTTTAGGGTAAAGCTGGTATTATGTGCGAGTTTCTAAAAAAAAAAAAAATCGTGGTATTTTCCAATACCACTTATGGAGTTATGGTACAACGGTTTTGAGATTTCAAATTTTTATGTCACACCATCCATTGGATTGTGTAGAGAACATCTGTCGCAATCCTAGACGGAATTGAATGGAAATTGGAGAGATAGGAATTGAAGACGAGCCAAATCCAAAGGAATTTTAGGTCCAATTAAAGTGGCCAATTCATGATAGAGGAGACACTTCCTATAAAGGTTATCCGAGTAATGGTTCTACATGGGAATTCTTGATCAATTGAAAAATTATTATGTTTAAAAAAAAAAATCATTTTGGAATTATGTTGAACTTGATCCCTTAGATCTGATCTAAGGGTATGTAAGCAGCTTGATAAAGTTACTATCATGCTTGATCTAATCAATAGAAAAATTAAATCTATCATGCGATTATCATTAAAGACAAAGGGATAGTTTATTGTAGGTGAAATAAATAATATGTGAAAGTAAATTATGGAGAGGAGTTTTCTGTCTAGGAGCATGCCCTACACCAACAGCCCTTGGGTCTACCTCTCTTCTCCTAGAGAGAGGTAGAGATGTCAATTCACAGGGAAGAAGAGAGATAGACATAGAGGTTTCAATCGATTTGTTATTGGTTTTTCTGTTCAGGATACAAATTGAAATTGAATTAAAACTGAATAATTTTCTTAACATCAAAACCGAATCATATTGAATTGATTCAGTTTTATTCGGTCCATGCATGCTCTCCATAATTCAGTTCAAATTCGATTTAAGTGGAAATAACCAGTTGAAACAAATAAAAATAGAAAGAAAATTACAGACCTCATTAAGATAGAGTCTCAGAATGTCAAATTTGATATGTCAAACATTTTTCGCACAATTCATCAAATATATACGATTGTAGGGTTTAATATGGTTTAATTTTGGCTCAGTTTGATTTATATGGATTACACTTTATTCAGATCGATTCGTTCAAATAAACAATTTTCAATATAAAATGGAAACCAAATTGAATCAAATGAATTTTCAGCTTTCAAAATCAAAACAAATCAAAATTTTTTATTCTGGCAATTCATCTGAGGAACAATTCTGCTTTTGTATTTCAAGTGATGATGAATCATCTACATCTAGGAATCCATCTTAGCTGCCAAATCCAGGAGTAAGTGATATTTATTGAATTACAACCTTGTTTAACTAAGTTTAAAGCAAACTAGGCCGAGGAGCCGCAAATTTGAATCAGGACTACCCTATTACTGTTGAAGACCTCAATGCTATGGTTGCCTCTGGGAGCACCAAGAGATCAGCTACTGATTCTCTGGCACTATTGCAGCTCAACCTGTGTGTTTTCCATAAATTTGCATTGAAACATCACTGAGATGGCCCTGGAGTTTGTTACATGGGTGTAACCTTGACCAATAACTTATCTCATCCACTTTTCTTGCCAAATGATTCTCAAGGGTTTTTTACTGGTGAGCTGCCCTTTTTAACACCCTCTTCTTTCAACCTCTTTGGTACCGCTTTTCCAATACTTTTTATTACTCTGTTATTGCTAAACTGACTTGGCCTTGGTTAGGGATATAAGAAAACACCCAAAATCCAGATTTGATCTCAGGTAATGTTGATGCAGATCGAAGCTTCTGATGAAGAGGACAACACCAAGAGTCAAAATATTGCTCACATGAACAGTAATTTGAGTCCATATCTCCTATTTTAGTTCATTTTGTTCGATTTTGTTAGGAGATTTAGTTTCCTATTTGGTTCTTTTATTGTTAGTGAAGTAGTTTCTATTTTTATGACTTAGGTTAGTTTCCTTTTGATGTTCAGTTCTTACTTTCTAATTTATTCTTACTTGGTTACCCATCAATTATTATGAAAGGACAAATTTGAGTCAAACAAAAAAAGGTGGCTTATGTTGTCCAATGGGATGCAATTGGGTGAGATGTCCATTCATTAATTCTTCTCCACCCTTCTCAACCCCTCCATCGATTCTCTTTCTTTTCTTTATTTTCCTCTTTATTTGTGTGTTGTGAGAGGGTGATTGTGTGTTAGTAGAAAACCTATTCAAGCCTGGCAGACCAACTTTCAACAAGAATCAAGAGCAGCCAAGGAAGACCAATTCGACCCAGCTTTGTCAGGGTTTTGAGGGTGGATCGACCAAGGCCTGTAGCTACAGCTATTGTAAAACTCCATAAAGTCTTCTTTTTCGTTCTTCGAGCATAACTTCCCATGGTTGGTTTCAACCTTGGGGTGGTCACTCGGTTGTCTTTGCCCTTCTTAGAGCCATTGGAAATCCAAAAGGGAAGGGGATCCTCTATAACACGCACAGTGTGCATCCACCAGATGGTAGCACCCTGGGCACATATCCCAAGTGTTCTTAGCCATCAGCTATGCACTGGGGAGGATCCAGGTCCATTTGAAATTGGCAAAGTGAACTATGTTATTGCTTAGAATCTTAAGCAACTCAATATTTAGCCCTTCACTTGTCACTTTCTCTCTCTTTTTATGTGTCTCGCCTGTCCTTCTCCAACCAGCCTCGGTTGGAGAGGATATAAATCCCACTTTATATGCATTGGGTAAGTTTTTTCCTCTTTTTGTTCGTTTGCAGCTCTCATTCCCCTTAATAATTTAGTTTTATATCGTCCCAATAAGGTATGGATTTTTCTATCTTGTGGTCAAGCGGTCAAAATAGCCTCTCAACATTCTCGATTGGATAGTTCTTACCTCCCAAACCTCACACATGTGGAAATCTTATGCACCGAGTACGCCCCTTTTTTTGTCAACCCTGTAAATAAATTCTTTGAAGGGTTTCCATCTTGCTTGAAGGAGTCAAGAATCTCCTTCAAGATAAAAATATTGCATGTCCACTATTTTAAACATAGATGAGTGAAGGATGGAAACCTGGTTTTGATAATGGAGGGGCTTCCTAGTTCCTACAAATATATTATTGTTCTTCTCCCTCGGTTATCCATTTTTTTTTTTTTTTACCATTAGGGTTATAACTTTGGATGATTTGTTGGGTGCTTTATTTTATTTTTTATATATAATATGTTGAAAACTTTAGTCCCACATCGAAAATATGTAAGAGAAAACATCTTTTATTAAATACAAGCTTAGCATTGATGGACACGACCTTCCTTGAACAGGATCTGTTTTATGGGCTCGTACCTCTGTATCCTTGAGTTCTAAAGAGACAGGAACCAAAGTCTGGTGGTTAAGATATAACCGTGGGATCAGAGTGTGATTAACGGCTATGGTGAGACCTGTAGAGGGCCCATCAAGCTGTAGAGGATCGTTTCTGAGGTTGATTCCAACCTTGGGGTGGTCGCACGGTCGTCTGACAGACCCCCAACTCCTTTTTGCTTCATGCCAGCATTATGTCAATACTGGGAGTCACTCTCTGAAGTTGGGTTGGCTTTTAACTGAACCACACAACTCCTGCTAGGCTACTCTCCTTTGATCTTTCTGGTACCATTTTCTCTGAAACAAAGGGGCTTGGGCAGCCAAATTGAGACATTTATTCCAATCTAGGAGTACTGTAATACTGATCATTTTGGAGGGTTAATTGACTTACTTCCTCATCACACCAGCTATCCATGACCAAAGATAGTTGGTCTCATTGCTGAGTGCCATTTGTATCCCACAGTTTCTTTTGTATGCATTCATTTTGGGAAAATGACTACCTGAAGCCAAGTTACAGGGTTAGGCAACCATCATTCCACATATTCATTTTGCTTTGACAAACCACCAGAGGGTTCATGTTTCTTTCAGACAAAGTATTATACTGTGTGCGCACTTTCCAAAAACAAAATTACTTTTCCCAAAAGAAAACAAAGAAGTTTCAAGTGATGAATCATTGACATCTAACAATCCATCGTAGCTGCCAAATCCAAGAGTAAGTGATCCCTAATGCACAATATATTGAGATCAACATCAAGGGTAAAAAAGGAAGCCTGTCACCAAGAAAATATGGGTGCAGAAACTGACACCATACATCAACAAATAATAAACCCAATAAATAACACATGCCCACCCAACAAACAATGCGTTGGCCTTCTTTGACATGAGCAGGATCTCGTTTAGATCGCACTCTATCATCCTTTTTCTGAGCGAGTGATGTTTTTGCTTCTGCAGTTTTGCCAAACTCGAAGGAGAATCCAGCCCAAATGAGAAGAGAGTGCAAGAGCAACAGCAACACCTTTATTGGATATTCTTTAGCTTCAAATAGAAGAGGGAACAACGAGTAGCAGGACACTGCATTACAGAGGAAAAATATAATTAGTCTTGAGAGGTCATCAGCAACTCGTAAGTCTCATACTGTGTCATGTTAGACCAGCTCCTTCATTACCATCAATTAAAAATGTGCAGCGAAATGGCACCATTATTTTTAGCCACTCAACATTGGTATGGTCCCCATAGTAGGACCAGCACCAACACCTTTCATTTGGGCAGACCTTACAAATATGGAAGGACCTTCTGAGGAATAGTCTCGATGCTTTTGACTCATGAGAATTGAATTCAGCTTGAACACACTAAAATCAATGGAAAAGAAAGTGAGAATAAAGATGACAAATACTGTCTAGGCCAAGGTCAATATTCCCTTCCACAAAAATGGAAAAACTATAGGGTCAATGCACTTATATGTTAAACAAACTATGTAGCATGACAAAGTGGTGTCCAACCTGCAATCTCAGTCAGATGAATTGAACAAACCAGTTTGATACCTTTGCCTTAGTCATAGACAAATTTTCTTCTAGCAAAACTAGGTTCATAGACAAATTTTCTTCTAGCAAAACTAGGTTCTCAAACTTCAAAAAGAAAATTTATCATGCTTGACAAAGTAGGCCTACATTTTGATTTTCACCTTTTTTTTCCTAATATTTTTAACAATAGTGCATTTAATCATAAATGAATAAAAGAGTCCATTTTATTTAGAAAAAAATTCATTTCTTTTTTCCTTTTGCCTTTTCTTTAGAATGAACCAAAAATATAGAAGGGCAGGGTGCAGCACCAAACCCTTTTACATTGGCCTCAACTGAGAGCGTTATTTATTGAATTACAACCTTGTTTAACTAAGTTTAAAGCAAACTAGGCCTAGGAGCTGCAAATTTGAATCCAGACTACCCTATTACTGTTGAAGATCTCAATGCTATGGTTGCCTCTGGGAGCACCAAGAGATCAGCTGCTGCTTCTCTGGGACTATTGCAGCTCAACCTGTGTGTGTTCCATAAATATTTGCATTGAAACATCACTGAGGTGGCCCTGCAGTTTGTTACATGGGTGTAACCTTGACCAGTAACTTATCTCATCCACTTCTCTTACCAAATGATTCTCAACGGTATTTCACTCGTGAGCTTCCCTTCTTAACTCTCTTCTTTCAACCTCTTTGCTACCTCTTTTCCATATCCTTTTATTTCTCTGTAATTGGTCAACTGACTTAGCCTTGGTTAGGGACATAAACAAACACTCAAAATCCAGATTTGATCTCAAATAATATTGATGCAGATCAAAGCTTGAAGAAGAGGACAAAACTAAGAGTCAGAAAATATTGTTATCAGATCAAATATTGATACATGTCTCGTATCAGTTCATCTCTGAGTTCACACTCTAAAATACAGTGAGTCACAGGCCCAGAGCAGTTCAGGACTCTGTCTCAACATTCGGTGCTAAGATTAGAGAATATTATCATCTCTTCTGTCTTTTATTTTTCCCTTTCCCGGCAAGCTCTAAGTTTGTTGGTCTGACAGAACTGGTAAGCTCTATAACTCTGAAATTAGGGGGCCAGCGTTCTTTGTTTCATTAGGGTCTTATCCATTCATTATTGCATGCCATCCTGCTGGCTGGATTGAATGCCATTATCACTTCACCAAGTGAACCCCCACCTCCCAAATTTTGGTTATGATCCATATGAACAAATACCCTATCTGAGGTTGTATTCGCCATCAATAAATGGCTAACACATGTATGTGAGTCCCCCTGCCCCCAGCGGGTGTGTTTCCTTGATAAGAGTTTAACGTGGTCCTTCATCTACAGATATTTTTCTCCAAAACATCATCATTAATAGCCAAAAAAGAAGTTTCAAACTAATACCCTTAGCAAGTTAAACTCCATTTTATACATATGTAGGTTTTATTAATGACGATTTAACATTAAGAAAAAGTATCATGCTATTTGGGCTTGAAGATTGTCAAAGTGCTTTAACAGGTCTCAATTCCCCCCCCCCTTAAGCTTTTATTATTATTTGCAATTAATTAAAAAGATTGATCAACCTATGTTTTTGGATACCAGTCATATTTAGTTATAAGATGTAGGGATTCAATTGATTAACTGGTCAACCTACTGATACATGATACCACTATGCCACTGGATATGCTTTTAAATCAATGAATTTGAACTCATATCTTAGTTTCCAACTATTCGACAGACAGCACACAGCCTAAAAAGGTTTAAGGTCATATAAACCTACATTCACTTTGTATTCAATCCACCAACACACTTAACCTTGCCCACTTTTATAAGTCCGTTTGCTTGGTTAATTGAGGTGAGTCACTCCATATCTTCATGGTTACAGATTATGAAATTCATCCAACTAATCCAGGATTGGCAGAGTTCACTCTACAGATATGATACCGTGCCCCCAAAAAAATCAATTAACCAGGTTTAATTACCCACTCTTAAAACAGATCCTGAGTTTTAAATTTTTGCCTCTCCTTTATTTCTTCCTCCCAAGAGGAAAAATAATGAAACAAAGGCTCTGGCCTGTTTTCCATGAATACTGATGCAAAATAATTTGCATACAACCACAAGTATAAGACTTAAAACAGTCACAGAGAGAGAGAGATGGTTTTGAAGATGTACCTATTGACAACAAGAAGTAATGTCTAGCGTCCTCCAAACTGTGCATTGCAACAATTGCAAGGGGGACCACAAAATGGAGTGATGCTTTCTCATGAACATGCCACCCAAAGAGAAAACCACATGTGTAAGCATAGGCTACATATCTAGTGATCATCCCTGGCCGAGGCTTTTTCCATGCCATAACCAGACATGGTGATATGGTGGTTAGGACCAGCACAAATGTCACTAATGGGGTAACCTGCACTTTCACAAAATTCAAATATTCAAAATTAGTTATTGACATCTCCTGAATATAAGCAAATGTACTGTATACCAAACAAGTGATCCACCAACTCATTAACCCAAAATGCACTGAAAAAATCAGAGCAATGGGTGCTTCTAACCAGCTCACGATTCTTTTCCCAAGCAGTTGTCCAGGTCTAAGCCATACAAAGGTTGAGATTCCAGCATCATCTCATTTTGAGCTATGCCCAATCAAGACTAGGCTCAACTAATTGAACAGTAAGAACAATAAGCTGGTGTACAATGTGAATGATTTTAAGATAGGGTTTAAAAAAGAATGATAACATTTAAGCCCATCCTATGCTCAATATAGGAATAGAATAGGATTACCCGAGGAAGCACAGCATATGGGGACGAGTCCCCTACTAGTCCACCAGTGAATGAAGCTGTTGGTGCCTGGATCTTGAACCCCAGTTTTGCAAGCAAGAAAGCAAGAACTTTGTCCAAAATAATGTAAAATACCCAGAAATTGGGAGCCCAATATGCATGGCAGAGTCCCCTACCAAACGGAAACATGCGGCCAAGGACTTGATGAATCTGCAAGAAAGGAGTTAAAAATATCCAATAGTTCACAAAAGACGGTAATAAAAGTGTGAGCAATGTGTTCAAGTGTCAGTCTGCAAGAGAAAATCTCCAGACCAGAAGACGGTAAAGAAAGTTTGCAAACTTACTCTCACATGCAATACTGTAACGGTGTAACCATTGAATAATGCTTACAACTTAACAAGATGTCATCCTGTAAATTCATTGTGTGAGGCATAGTGCCACAGAAAATTCCATACAAAATTAGAACTAATTCTATTTCTCATCTTGGGACTCAAAAGCCTATGGAAGCTCTTTCCAATCCTCTAAAATTGGCAGATGCAAAATCAAAATTTTACTCATTTAGTAAGTTTCAGTTTTTGGGTCATATTAGGATCATTAGTTTAGTTGGGAGAAAGGGTCCTAGTAGAGGAGTAAGTCAAGTTCTTAGGATTAGTTATTTTAGAAGTTTATATACTTGCTTGTAGTGAAGAAGGCGATCAGCAAGTATGATCAAATAAGTTTGTCTTTTTTTCTGCATGCATGTGAGGAGAAGATAATCAGCAAATAGAGATGAAACAAAATTTTGAGTTTTTGATGGTGTATACCAGCCATTTGAAACTCTAGGCAGCACTTATACTTTCCCTCTCTACTTATTTAACTTTTTCCAAAATTTTCCTTCTCTTAACACTTCTTATTCTTATTCAAAGATTTTATTTCTCCTTGAGTCTTTATCATTAAATCTACACCTAGTATCCTACCTCACAAAGGGAGAGAGGGAATGGGTAGGGAGGAAGAAGGGAAAGACAAGAAAAAGCCAAATGGACAATTGCAACTATGCATGATGAATTAAATTTTAAGAGGGCACTTTATCAAGACGAAACTTTGGACAGTTTGAAATTTGTTTAGTGCCTGGAGGTGGCATTCACATTTGCAAGAAGGATAAAAAAAGGGAAATCTGATTGACAAATAAATTGTAACCTACTTTTATTTACCCACTCAAATCATGCTGTTGAAGAGATGGAATCCATTGAAGGGCATTATGGTGTTTTCACATTGATGCTGAGAATTGTGTCACAGCTTAAAAAGATCGACTCCATTACATGGGGCAGAGTCGTCAATTGCATACCTATTTTAGATGAAGAATCCCATTGGGCCACATCAAGCATCAATCCTAGGGTTTCAGTTCTTCGCAATAATTTTCCTCCTTGCTAGTTTTTTTGCCACAATGAGAACAAATGGTGAACATTAACGTGAACCCAACTCACTATAACATGGTTTCTTACATTCCATCATTGGGATGTAGACCAACCAGATCATAACACCAGTATTTCACTTGATGCCATTGCATGATAAAAAGGCAAGGCGATCCGCCCTTTTATGGAGATTTCACACTATCACAGCTCACTGCCACTCTACAAAGATCATTTGACACCATTCAACTCATAAACCTTTTGTCGACAGTCCAAATGATCTGAATCTCCAGTTAGGCATGGTTCCATCTTTGACGGTAGAGGAATCTCCCTTCAGAAAGATTGATGACAGATTGGGGTTTCGAATGATGATGAAGACTATTGCTTAACATGTGTGAGAGAAGTTAGTTTATGCTGATACCATAATTGTCAAGGTGGGTGCCTTGGTGGCCATGTTAGTTTCGTCTTGCATCTAGGCCCCCTCCAATGCCTTGGGCCGCCTAAAAGCCATGACAACTATGGCTGATGCCCTTACTATTGAGAAAAATAACCAGTTAGGTGGACTTCCAAAAAACAATGAGGACTAGACAAGAAAATGACACCTACAGAGGTGTCCTTCAGATGAACCCAAGAGAAAAAGGGTGGGGGGGGGGGGGGGGGGGGGGGGGGGTTGGTGGATAGAGAAAGGAACTTCAGGACATCATATAAAAGTCCAGACCTTGACCAATGAGGACTAGACAAGAAAATGTCCACCACAAGAGGGATTTCACAATCAAAAGGTTTCAGGGACAGTACCTAAAAGGATATTTTGGTTAGTATATTTGTTTACTTTATCCCATCTATATCACCTAAAATCCCTGATAAGCACTGTGCCCCCTCATGCCTTTTAGACGTGCTATGTTCTCACTGGTACTGGATGAGAAAATCACCACCACCAAATGCACTGTTATCTTTCAATATCTATAACTGTAACCGACTGACAGGATGCTAAAACTCATTCTGTCATCCCTTGTTCAATTACTTGTTATAGCCTCCACCTCTTTACTCTATTTCATAGTTATAAACTCCTCTCCTCAAACTTGGAATCAACTCAAGACCAATTTTTTGCATTATCAGTCCTGTTTCCAGTATTCATCAGACACATCACTTGGACTTCCATAATACACAGGTAACTTGCCCTAAAGACTTTATTAATCTGTTATATTGCATAATGTAGCTCCTCGATCACACTCCCTAAAATATTTCCCAGAAACAGGGACCTCTACCTTATGCAAGTCATGAAGTACAGCAGGCAGACAATATGTTACTGTGAAGTTACAAAGCAGATGATCTTAAAAACCTACGGTGCCTGCTTCAGCCTCACATTCAAGGATTTGATAAGAGAAAAATCACCTTGCTGCCAATGTTGTGACACATTAGGAGCTTTACAGACCAAAAACAATTGTGAGTCACGCCACGATTATGAACCAATTGAAAGAAGTACCTCCCAGAAAATTCCCTTTCCTCACAAAAACAAACCACAGATAAAAAGTCACTACACACTAGGGTATAAACACTTCAACCATCCCAAAATACAAATTTCAAATTTGAGCTGAATTAAATAAAACAACCCATATTCACTCAAAAAAAAAAAAAAAAAAAACCATTAAAACAATGAATTTCTCTTAAACCAACCGCAAACAATTAGTTCACATGCAAACACGAACACAGCACACTGAGAGAATGCAGATACATAACCAAATCACAAACTTTGAAACTCGTTTCGAATTTTTCTTAGTAAGAAACGGGATTCCAACAATCCAATTGAGAATAGAATGATTGAAAGAGAGGAAAAGCAAGGGAATTACCTGCCCATGGTACAAAAATGGCCCAAATGAAACCACGAAAACGAATCCAACCACAGCACCCATCATCAAAAACCTTCCAAACCCCCTAACCAATCCACGACGGCAATAATGTCTCAACAAGTAAACAAAATACACGGGTGCCGCCACAGCAAACAAGTGTTTGAAGCATAACAAGACCGCAAAAAAGAAACCCCCAAGCAAATCCCTCCCTTCCTCCAAAAACGAAAGCGAAATCAAAAGGAACCCAAGAAGAAACCCATTGTATTGAAAATGCATGTGATCGACAATGATAAGCGCCGGCGACCACACAATCAGAACCCAAACTAACCTCCGCTTAATCGAATCCAAGCTTCTAGTCAATCTATAGACTCCGTAAAAGAGACACAGATCAGAGACAATAACGCTGATTCTCTGAAAATAAACGACAGAATCTGCACTGTAATTTAATCCACCATGAAGGTCTACGATCTTGGGATCAACGAGATTGGCAAAAACGGAGAGAACCCGTTCAAAGTAAGCGAAGAGAGGTGGGTAGTCGAGAGTCCATGGGCTTGTCTCGTCTGAGTACCATTGAGAGAGGGGACGAGAGAAAGTGAGAGCAAGCCAATTACGGTGAACTTCGAAGTCAGTGCTTCGATAGGAAGGTATAAGGAGCAGCTTAACGCATGTGGCGACGCCTGCAAACCAGGCTAGCTCTTCCATGGCTGTGAAAGAATTGCGTTTTGGGTCCTTCTCATGTTTTGATTCCATGGAGAAGGTAATAATCTTCTGCAACTCTCAAATGGCTACTGAGATTTGAGACGAGAGTGGGTCTTGACTCGGCAGTTCGATAGGGTTAAGGAAAGGAAGAGGAAAAATGACAAATGTTGGGGGCAAAAATGGAAAAAGGGTGGAGTCTTTCTTCTTATACAGATATGGTAGCAGATGAGAAAGAAGAAAAGCGAGGGTACTAAGTGGGTAACACAGCAGTTTATTGCCTCTCTCTCTTTCTCTCTCTAGCTCTCGTCTCAGAGTCCGACCGTGCGAAGCCGAGCGACCCTCGAAGAGCTCAACCATGTTGCGGCAAGCTCCTCGCCTATTGGCCAGAGCGACCTCCATGGTGAGGGCTCGGGCCTTCTCGTCTGCAGATGTACCGGCGAGTCCAACCGTGGATTCATCGTTCGTAGAGGCATGGAAGAAGGTGATCCCAAACATTGACCCACCTAAGACTCCCCTCGCTTTCATGAAGCCCAGACCCACCACGCCTTCCTCGATCCCTTCCAAGCTCACAGTCAACTTCGTTCTTCCTTACCAATCCGAGCTCGCTGGCAAGGAGGTCAGTTTTTCGATCGATCGATTACCTACTTTCCCTTTTTTATTTATTTCATTGTCGTTTGTCTTTTGCTTCATCTGGGCTTTGTTTATTTTGTTTGTTTCCTTCCTGCTGATTATGTTGATTGCCACGAAATCTAGATCCTTAAATTGGAGATATTGATTTTCTTTTGGATATTTTGAGTCGTTTATTCTTTGATCATTCTGATGTTATTGGTCGATTCACAGGCATGGAGTTTTCATTTTTGTTGAATGTGATGAGATTGTAGATTGCTGTAATTTTTCCCACTAGGGTTTTTTTGTTTTATCATCCAGGGAGTCATTGTAGAGCAACAGGGTTGTTGTGGTATTCTGGCAATTGTATCTTTTTCTTCTTCCCCCTTCCATATCCCATTAGGTAAACGCAATATGTGCCCTTGTTGACTCCTCTTGCAGGGTGTCAACATTTTACCCAAATTTAGAATTGATTCTGCAGAGTTTCGCTAAGCTTGTTGCTATTTCTGGACACTTACATTGCTGTCTACTAGTTGGTAAAGTGTGTTGTGCATTTAATTTCTAGGATTGTGTAATTTATAGAACTGTTTCACTTGGTAATTGTCATACCATTGCATGCTGTTTCGTTTCATTTTGCACCAGGGAGTTGGATCTTGTTTAGATGAGAAAATGCATTTCTTTTCAACACATAGCTGCCTTTGAGCATTTCAATGCCAATTTGATTCAATGAAGTGGCTGCAACTTGACTTGTAGAGGATTCTGAAATGTGGGAAATGGAGGGTTTTGCATCTGTTAATTTGTCCGATAACTGTGTGTGACCCTTCCTGAGATCCTTTTTCTCTTTACTGGGTTTAATTATGGATAAAATTCATCGTTATCACAGCATCTAGGCGATCTTGGGGTTGGAAAAAAAAAAAGCCAAGTTAACAACAAGAAGGCCCCAAGGCATCGCCTAGGTGATGGAGGCACCCTTAGCTGGATGCCTAGGCATTGCCTGGACAACTATACTAAGGTTCTAGTGTATTTTTTTAGAATTTATTTTATTATTTTATTCATGTAGTAGAGTCATGGGATAGAGTCGTGGAGTTTGATTCAAACTCTACTTTAGGCAGAGTTTGATTAGGATGCTTTCTTTCTTCCTATGTTACAAATGTAAGCTGGTCCGTCGATAGTTTCAGTTTTTGGAGAACTAAATGAAATTTTAACCTTACACTGATTCTTGTGAAAGTCAAATGTGGTTCTACTGTTTTTTTTTTTTTTTTTTTCTCTCTCTCTCTCTCTGCTGCCCTTGATCTCTCATTTCAGGTACTATTCCTTCTTTCCTTTCTTTCTTTCTATTCTTTCCCTCCCTGTTTCTTCTCCTACTTCCTGTTCTGTTTGACAATAGTCGCATCCCACATAATGTTGCTTCGAACTCTATCGATTCAGCTTCTTTCTCCCTGAACTTTTGAGTGTCGCCTTTACCCCTAAGGGATATAACCAAGATGATGAATATACAAATGGAAAAAAGGGGAGGGAGAAGAAGGGCGGGGGGAAGGGACTAAGCGAAAGCTACACAGCCGAAGCAATCAGAAGGGGGGGGGGAATTCAACCCGTACAGTTTGAGGTTGAACTGAATATTGGTTTGGAGATTTGAGCTCACCTTGTTGTTGGTTCTTGTTCATATGACCAAATCTGATTGCAGATTAATTAGGTTCATTTGCTGCTTGCACATTCAACTTGATAAATGTTATATTTGGGAGGATTGGTGGTGAGGATCTTATCCCCAAAATATCAGATTGAACGAGAAATGATAGAGTTTTCATCTTCGAAATCAGCTAGGTTTACTGTGCCAGACTGTTCCCATTGTGAAGAAAAAGAATAACTAACTCTTCTTCTAGTTGTTATGAAAACCCTAGTTCCTGGTATTTATAGTTTAGCCATCATTATTAAGTTAGATTTATTTATCTTTTTTTTCTTGTGAAATTCCAGAATAGTCCTCCCTTTTCAACTTTAAATATCAATTAATTCTTATTACTGCCCTCCTTTATTTCCTGATTCCTGAACTTTAAAAACATTTACAGAATTTCCATTACAATTAAATTTTAAGCCATTCATCACTTGGGTGGGCCCATAGCGACCCATAATTAGGTTTATTGAACCCAGGATCGCATCACCACCCTTCTGTATTCCCTTTTGATTTTTTTATTTTTTTGGGACTATCCAATGATGAATGATTTCAACATGGAGGTTGATGATACAATTTTATTACCTCAGTCATTTTTAATGCTGATGTACTCTCCTTTGAGCATTCAAGTTGATGTTACCGATACTTTTGAGTGGTCATCTGGTTAACTAACAGGGAAACAAAAAACATTTATTGCTATAATTATCACTTGCTGTAGGGTTGGGGTTTTTGCTCATTTGGGTAATTGTAGTTGGTTGGGACTTTGAGTTGTCAACAAGTCAATGGGAAAGGGGTTGATACCCCTGCTGATTTCATGTGAAGGTCAATGCATACCAGAACAACTTTTCCATTATATCCTGGGCCAGGGAAATTAAAGGTTTCTCCTGTTTCCTAACACATGTTGCTAGGAAATTGAGATGCTGCTTGATGCAGTTAAGGGCGTCCAATCAGCCAATTGGGACTCCGAATACTTTATTTTGGCCTGTGGTTGGATTCTATGGGGGCCTTGTGATTTTTATTTTTGGGTTTATTAATATAATAAGCCTCTTTTGTAAGCCCCAAGGTTGGCATTTGGGGGGGGGGGGGGGAGGTTACATAAAATTAAGTATAGGAATAAGGTTGTGAGGGTCCTTAAGTAGTCGAATATAGATTTTAAGTTAAGTGTTTTATGTTAGTTCAAGTTAGTTTAAACTTATTAGGAAGGTTAAGAATCATTAGTGAAGTCAGTTACTGCTTTTGGTCGTTATACATGTAATTCTCC
>NC_056559.1:7288971-7295021 GCF_013358625.1 Macadamia integrifolia
CCACCCCCCACCTTTACGATAGAGTTGACAGAATGAATAGATTAGTTAGGTGTTTTGGAAATCGTCTTCTGTGGCTGAGCTGTCCTCTCTCCCCTCTCACGCTATTCTTTCTATTCTCCTCTCTTCCATAATATGAAACAGATCTTCATACAATCTGTTCTCATACCCCTTTCTCTTATCTTCTTTTCTGTTATATATCCTGTGCATGTTTATTCTGTTATTTGTGCTTAATTCTGGCTTAGTTTGTGGGTTATTCCTTGTTTAATCACCTGGTGAACTGGCCTCCGATTCATGTTAAAATTAGATATTAGTTATTTTTTGTTAACTGATTGTTTATTGAGTCAGATCACAATTTGCTGCTGTTTCTGAATTCCCTGCAACTACCTATTGATTCTGCTAGTTTTCTGGTTTTCAGTTTTCTACCACAGTAGGATACTTCAGTAGATCAAAATCCAACTGTTGATTCTTCTTTGAAATTGGAGGGTATATTCTACTACTTAATTAGACCATTTGACCTGATCTTTAGCCAATATGAGTTCTTCCCTTGACCTTTGATCCTACACAATTGCTGGTTTCTGAAACCTGACTGCAGGCCATTTCAGACCACATTACTGCTCATATTTCCTTTGCACATGTGACTTTCCTGAATCAGGATGATTGTTGACTTGGGGCAATCTAGGACTATTTTAGCATTTGTCTAGATTCTGTAGATGGTGTGGTTAAGAGGGGGTCCAGGCTTTGGGTGTTCTTTTTTACGTTGCTTCTTTAAGAACATTACTTGCCACTTTTCATTATTGTAATTATCCTGGGGCATTAGTAATGCAGCTGAATTCTTGCAGTTCTATTGTGCCAGTCTATATATGCGGTAATGATATCTTGCATTATCAAATCCAATGTCATTCTTTCTTATCTGTTCGGTTTCACCCAAGTTATATTTTTAATGGCCATGAAGCCTAGACTTAAAGCCTGGAACTACTGGAGCTGGAAATATATAGACAGCAGATAGAAACTTGGCTTGGTCTATAGATGCGATTCCCATATGGCTGGTGTTTGGTTGTAAGACTTCATATTGTGTAGGAGATCCATTAAGAAATTTCATCAATAGATCTGTCTATGGAATTTTCCAGATGGGTATTTTAGTCATCTCCATGACTCCACCTCAGTGCAGCTGATTCTAAAACACAATAGTTGGGAAGGAGATGACAGTATTCTGATTTTTTTTTTTTTTCTTTTTTTTGCCCTTTTAGGTTGATATGGTCATAATCCCAGCAACAACCGGGCAGATGGGTGTTCTACCCGGACATGTGGCAACTATTGCAGAGCTGAAGCCAGGTGTCATGTCCGTGCATGAAGGGAATGATGTCACCAAGTACTTCATCAGTAGTGGCTTTGCGTTCATTCATGCTAACTCCTATGCAGACATTATTGCTGTTGAGGCAGTACCAATTGATCTCATTGACCCAAACCTTGTCCAGAAGGGGCTTGCAGAGTTCACCCAGAAGCTCAGTACAGCCAATACTGAATTGGAGAAGGCTGAAGCTCAAATTGGAGTAGATGTCCACAGTGCTCTCAATGCGGCCCTCACAGGCTAGTGTTCTTGATCAAGAAAAGTATAGTTTTTTTTTTTTCTTTTATCTTTCTTTGGATTGCATGCAGGGATGATGTATTCTCCTTTCTAGATTTTGCCATGATTTGGAGAACATTGAATAAATATTTAGAAACAAGGAACTCTGGAAAGGTTTCTTTTCCTCTTTCCCCTTGTATTTTCTTTTTAGAGATGCATCTTACCATGGGGGAGATTGTAAGTTGTTCACTTTTTACGCGTTGATTATGACTTCAAAAGATTCTAAACTTCCTGGATGTAGTAGACCACACATTCTGAGCATGATCATTGTTCACTTTTCACTTGATTTTGTTTTTCGGGGGAGTCATGGTGGATTAAATCCTCCTGTATGACAAACTAGTTTTGGATTATTGCTCTCAGAAGGAACTTAATTATGGGAACAGTGAAGGCTAACACATGATCAACTATTTAGTGTGATGCAAGTATCCTAAGTAAATTAGAAAATCTTTGGTCTCTTTCTCACAAAGTTAAATATATTGTATATATGCACTTAAAGATCGTGTTTCAAAGTATCAGATATGCATTAAAAAGGGGGGGTTGTTTTAGGTGTATGATGGTGCAGATAACTCTTCATGGAGGGGAAGATGAGGGTATCTTCACGGCCATCCTTGCAACTGGGTTCCAGTCCCTGGAGGTAGGGGGTTTCCTTAGCAGGCAGATGGAAGAACACAACATCAACTTCCTAGTTTAGGAACATTCACCCTAGAACCCCATCAATATTCATGACATGACCAAGTCAAGTCAGACCTTGATAAGACAATGTGCTTGTGCTGTATTGTTGCAGGTAGGAAGTGGATCATCCTTCTTGTTGTGCTCATTGATAATTATTGTTTATGCTTTCAGTTCTCTACATAACCTCTGTGGTGTTTCCCCAATTGTACTCTTCAATTGAATCCTGTCACATTTTACATAGAAATTTAGAGGTAGACTAGAAAAGAATATTTCATTGTAGTTATAGATGGTTAAAAAAGACTCCTCCCAGAAAAGTCATATTGATGCTAGCAACAGTAACAGTAAAACAATGAGCATTTGTAGATATTAACAACAAATATGGAGGGGGGCATGAACTCAACCTGTGCAGTGACAGGACTGTTCAGTGCCGTCTGTGAATACTTTCTCAGAAACATAAACAACAAAGATGATACAGATGGTCCAGAAAATTTGTTCCTACTGACAAAATTGGCATTTTCGTAGATTAAAAGAGAATTTAAATCATCATTCTCACTTCTCAGTTTCATATGTAGACTGAATTTCAGGCTTCTGGTAACTGACAAGTTTATGCACTTAATGTGATTACGTACTGCAGAACTTGTCCCTACTTTCTTCTCCTTTATTTTAGCACTCGACCCCAGGGCCCCTACCTTTGGCCAAAAACTAACCCTATCTAATCCTGGATAAACCAGATACGAAGTCACAAAGCAAACCAATCTTTTAAACTCCAAGCAAGCATCTTCATCGTTCATGATCATAAGTCCACTTAAATCTATCTTGGCTTCAAATGAAGGGACCGAGTTTTCCTTCGGTCATGGTGAATACGAATCCATTCACTGCAGCGAGTGCAGATGTTTGTACCGTATAGGGGTATGTGGGCCTTAAGACCAAGTGGTGAATGTTCCAACCTGGTGGAGGAAAACTTTCTCATGAAAGTTCCTAATAAAGGTTATGTTTAGTTGCCGAAAAAAGAAAAGAAAAACAAAATTTGAGGAGAGAGATAGACACATAAGTCAATCATTGCATCATGATAAGAAAAAAAATTATGATATAATTATTGGTTTATCTCTCTCTCTCTCTCTTCAAAATTTCTTTTTTCTTTTTTTGAATTTTTTCTTTTCTTACCTTTTCATTTTGGATAACCAAGCATAGCCTAAAAAGAAAATAGCAATGCCCTATCACCTGGTTCAATGCAATCAGAAATATTAAGATCTTGACAATCATTACCTATCATCTCTTGCATTAAATTTCGGACGAAAGAACACTATCCAATTGTGCACATACACTAGCACCCACAGACAATGGGCGGACACATATGTGCATCTTCAGCAAGGGGTATTATGGTATTTGCGCACCTATTGTGTCTGATGCAAGTGCATGTTATCGTGTAGTGTTCTTTCTTCCTTAAATTTCTGTTAAATTCATTGTTTGATTTAAAGTGAAGAGAAAGGAAATCAAATTAATATTACCATAGAATGAAAACTTTTCCAAGCATTACTGTTGCGATAAAAATCGTCTTGAGGACCTTCCACATTAGGCCTACACAGAAAAACAGACAAATGAGAGCCGGACTATTCTGGTAGGGGACTCTCCAATGCCTAAGTTATAAAACTCACATTAGGTAATCTTTTCTCAATAAAAAAATAATCCTTTTTTTTGGGTGTTTACCTTGATATTTGTTGGTCACAAATGAGGGTTCATATTGATATGTGGCGGTTGTAGTGAGTTCCATTAGTGGAAAGAGTCTATTCCTAGTAGATCTCTCGGGAGAGTTCTATTAGGAAACTAGCTCTTGTTTGGAGAGCCTAGGATTAGACAGATTTCCTTGAGAGATCATTGTGCCCATGTGATAAGATCTGTTAAGCTATAGACAAGATCCATTGGGCAAGCGGTATGTGATACTTGGGATCATCCACGCAATCATCGGGATCAGATCAGACTTCTTGATGGGTGACTTGAGAGGTCAGACTCCCTGATGGTCGACCTGAGGGGTCTGCCGTGTAGATGGACAACCTGAGAGGTTTGACCTAGGAGGACCTGGTGGGTCGATCATATAGATGGGCGACTTGAGAAATCAAGCTCCTAGATGGGCAACCTTATTAGGGGTCAGCCCTTTGTTGGGATTTTGCCATGCGTACACACAATTAGATGGTCACTATTTGGCTCATCAATTACCAACAATTATTTTTTGACCTAAAAACTTACCAAATAGATTAACTGATTTTTTTTATTCCTTTTTAACTAGGTTAGTTAGGCCTATATGGTATCATTTTCCTTTTTTCTTTTTACTTATTTAACAAAAATCATTAATGAAAACCATTTTTTATCAAAACATAAAAATGGTTTGGTAACTACTTGGCAAAAATGGTTTTTTGTGAGAAATAGTTTGGTACTTCTCTGCAAAATTATTTTTTGAAGAAATTGGTGAAGAGATTCCCTTCTCCCATCTTTTTTATAACTGTCTTTCTACATTTTGGACTCAAGAAGAGGGGGCAAGGGCTTGGATTTTTAATTACAAAACAAATGACTACTTTACGCCTCTATATTGAGACTTTAAGCACATGCTCATTAAAATTCAACGCAAAAGTAATTGAAAATCAATTTTGGCCAAAACACATAAATGACTCTTGATCTCTCTTTGGTTTTTGTGTTTTATCAATTTTTTTTAAAATAGAAACCCCCTAAATGTAACCAAATGCATCCAAAACTATTGTGTGAACAAAAATTAAAAAATAAAAAACCAAAGAAGGCCTTAGATACGAATGGAAAACTTACAGGGTTAATATGACCTATTTGAAAAGTTTAATTACCATATCTTAAGATTGTAAACATTAGTTGCACAATCAAAATAATAGAAATGTTCAACCACAATCAAAATAATAGAAATGTTCAATTTGTGGTTGAAGTTGGCTATTTATCTAGATGGAGCCTTTTGCATAGGTAATATTTATGCTTTTCTTGAAACCTAAAATCTTTTGAGTTAATCATTTCCTTCTGTATTAGAAGCATTGTTGGAAAATCAGGTTTTTCAACCTGACTCGTTTGGTCAAAAACCTAGCAAGTCGACCTAGTTAAACCCAGGTAGGCCGAGTCTTGTTTTTTCTGTTTTATATATATATATATATTTAAATGCAATAAATATGTAAATAAATCATAAAAATACAGAAAAATATGAAAAATGCGGGAAAAAAATTAACATATCAATAATTCAAGGGTTGCAGGCAAGAGTCTTTCTCTTAATTAGAACGTTAGGTTAAGATTAAGGATTAGAAAATATAAATTATATCTTCCAATAATCAAACTTCCAATAAAATAAGAACTTTGGATTTATGAATACAGGAAGTTTCTTGGGTCCCAAGTTCCTTTTGGTAAAAGGAAAGAAGTAGGAGAAGTTACTAAGGTAGGGGTCTTGGGATTTGGGATTTGGGATTTGGGATTTGGGATTTTAAAGAGAATTTATTTGATTTTTTTTAAATGCCTTTTGATATAATGATCAGATTCAGTGGATTTTTACTCAACCAAAAAACCGAATCAATGTTGAATCATCTTGACTCGTCTCAAGTCTTGTTTTTTTTTAACACAGGGTGAATCTTTGTGGCTCTTGACCAAGAATCTCAAATTTTGACTCAACTCAGGCGAATCTTCCCGAGGAAAACCTGGTTTTCCAACTATGATTAGAAGTAAAACCTCATCCACATCAATATCCCCTCCCCCC
>NC_056559.1:7295041-7334405 GCF_013358625.1 Macadamia integrifolia
AAAAAAAAAAAGAAATGGGATTGCTGTACCTTTTCTTTTCGAATATCTTTCTCATTACCACAAAAATTTCCATTTAGTGAGCTTTCAACATTTTGACAGCCGTGCAGGAGAGAGAAGAAACTGTGATCACTCCTACCAGCAGTCTTAGCAATTTTACTTAAAAAAAAATTAGTTGGCAATAAAAAGGCCATTCAAGAGCTATGCAAAACCAGCTTACAGGCTGCGTACATTTGCCCCTCCCAGAATCTACAGTATTAGGAGCCTCGTGCACTATGTTGCACTTTTATAAGAGACTGGAAGTCCATATTTGTAACATCTCTTTTTTGCTTCATCCTTTATAAATAGATTTCTAACTCTTATCAACAAAAAAAAGTTGATAAAACTTGGTAAATTACTCTACCCAAGCCTGCCCATATGTAGAAAAAAAGAACCCAGAGATAGAGAACACAACAGTCAGCACCTGAATTAAACAAATAATTACAACTCAATGCTTGAATAAACATTTTATACATAATCAGCACACTGGAGGAGTGATTGAATCCAGGACTTTTATTACCCTGTCTAAAATAAAAATTGTGACTTGGGAACCATGCAGAGCCCTTGTTATGTAAATTGATGATGTCGACCGGAGACTGCAGAGAAACATAGCTGACAGGGGTCTTGTGCCCAGAATGAATCCTCTCAGTATGTGTTTCCCCGACCTGTAACCAATAGGGGGAACTCCTGTTGATGGATACAATTTCTGAATAAACTGCTCTATATGCTGGCGGAACCACCGAGGGGTCGAATAATTCCACCAACATCAAAGATATGTTAGTTATTAGTAGACCCAAGGGCTGTCATAATTTTGAGTGTTGTCTCCAAGGGAAACCTCCCTCAAATGCATGTTCCAACACGTCTTCCACCCGCTTCACCAACACAATCTGTTAAAAAAAGTGGAAGTGATAAAATTTGGGTTCAATCTTGAGTGCTCAACCATCATTAATCTATACAGACACGGATCTCGACCCCCCCCCCTCTTCCCCACATGAAGGAAACATATCAAAACCAACATCTTATGGTTGAATAATAGAACAGTTGCATAAATCAAACTTAACCAAAGGAGAGCCCATAAACACCACCATCTTCATCAGAATGTAATCAAGTTGTTTTCCAAGTTAAAAAGTTTGTAAGGTGATAAGGCTGAATCTCACCGAAAATAAAATATCTACTGCATATTTCAAATAGAGAAATCTAGTCATATGCAGGTTCTTCAATGAGACCCAAAATTGCTAAACAATCTGGCACTATTTTCAGGCAAATAACTAAACGAACAGTATAAAACAGTAAGATACAACTGGCAGTTGGCTTAATCAGAAGATTGTGGCACAAATATCATGATGAGAATTTCCATGTATGAGATTAAGATGGTGAGGCAAATTTAAAGCATTTCACGCACAGTTCAAAGAATAAATTCCAAACGGAAAAAGGAAATTCGGCTAAATCTTGAATCAAATACAGGAGACATTTGCATGTAAGGAATGCCATAACCACCATATTTGAAAGAAAAAAGAATACCTCCAGGCTGTTACGAACAGCTGATGGAACTTCAACCAAGTCCTTCAAATTCCTCTCTGGGAGTATAACCCTTTTGATACCATAACGATGAGCAGCTAATATCTGCATGTGCAAATAAACAAAATTTAGGAACTTTATTCTATCTTTGCGATAATAAGCATCAAATCCCACAAACAAAACAGGGTGATGTGATTATTTCGCAAAAGCATCGATATTGTTTAAGTTAAAACATAATGGGCATGAAACTATCAACTCAAGATCTTTTCGTCAGATTTGAGATTGCATCTCCTTTGAAGTTTTAAGCAAAGTTTTAAGGTTCTCATCTGGATGTGCTTCCTCCCCAAGGATCAGACATATTGTGTTTGCCCCTTTGTTCTTTTGCTTTCCCACAATCCCTCAAGGGTTGTGTTTGCCCCTTTGTATTGCCCCGTTCTCTCTTTGGTAATGAATTTTATTCACTTGAAAAAATGGGCATGGAACTATCATACTGATATATTTCTAAAACCCATCGGATAGTACACATGGTACATATCACAATGATCATTATGCATTAGTTCGTTATGGTAATTAATAGATAGGATATCTCATATCCTAACTACTTAATCAGCATTTACACATCTGTACCATATCAAATGGTTGTCTTAGTTACACTACAAATGAACTAAAAGATGTCCCATTTACTGAACTCATTAGAAAAATTAAAATCACATGCATAGCATAAAGTCAGAGAACAACATAGTATCATAGCCACTGCAATCAGATTGTCTTGTTTATGAGGCACACCCCAAACCCCCCCCCCAAAAAAAAAATCCCAAAGAAGCATGAAAGGAATCGCACCTTATCTTTGATGCCACCAACAGGTAACACCAAACCCCTCAGGGTCATCTCTCCTGTCATTGCTGTGTCTGCTCTTAATCTCTGCTGGCTGAACAATGAAACCAGAGATGATACCAGAGTCACACCAGCTGAAGGCCCATCCTTTGGTACGGCTCCTGCAGGAAAATGAATATGAATATCCCGGCCCTCCATAAGATTAATTTCCCCGGCAGCTGCGAATTTAAGGTCTGCTGCTTTTGCCCTTACCTACAAAATTAAAGAACATCCAAGGTCATGAAAATAATAGCGGAAGAATGTAACACAGATTATATATGAAGAAACAAATCAAAGATTTAAGTGAAAAATGGTGCATCAGGCAGGGTTTTAGTTCACGATATCGGTCACTGCCGATAATGATCTGTATTACCGGGCCAATACGGGATCAAAAAATTTTTTTTTCACCAAAATTCAAGGTTCAAACTGAACCACCAATACCGTAGCAGTCAGGTATCGGTATCGGGCACAGCCAATAGCAATACTGCCCAATCGATTCCTAAAGCCCTGGCTTCGGGCACAGCAGTTGTTCTTTTCTGACAAACATCAAGTGCGAGAAGTTGCAAAAATCAAAAGATAGAAATCACGTCTTGGCAAGGGGTTAATGCAGTAGCTGTGAAAGGGGTTGACTCGTTCTTGTACATGTAGGCAATACAAATGCATGTGAATACATCAGGCACTTAGACATGAATCTCCATGGATATACATTCAGATATGTAGAGTGAGCATCAGCATGAGCCTGGAGCATGCAAATGCAAGGTTCAAGAACTTGTTTTGTTTCGGTGGTTCCAAAACTACCGAAATTTCAGCGAAACATTGTACTTTTTTCCATGTGTTTCGCTGGGCCATTTTGAGAGGCTAATGGCCTAAGTGCCGATATGAGCGAAACGAAATGACTGAGATGGTCGAAATTTCGACGAAATAGTGCATTTTTTGGGCCCAAATGAGCGATATTTCAAAACGAAATGACCGAAATTAGTACTTTTGTGTTTCATATGCCATTTCATTTCGGTAAAAAAAAAACCGAAATATCCGAGATTTCAGCGAGTTTTCAAACAATGTGCAAATGTACCACGGAGTTCAACAGAATAAAAAAGTGTATTCACATGATAAGAGCAAGGGTGGCTGCACACAACTACGTGCGTAACTACATCTCTGTCAAGTGTAAATTATTGGATAGTATGCATGGGTATATGAGAAACAGAACTGCATGCTGGAAAACATTGCTGTATTTGAATCCATGTACCATCTATTCCCCACTCCGGAAAATATAGGTGCACTTAACTCTATTTACCATCTCTTCACCACCCACACCCACCCACCCCCCCCCCCCAAAAAAAAAAAAAAGCATTGAGAGTAATGCATATTGATGAATACATTGTTTGATTGGCAAAGGAAAATGAATATGTTGAGGGCATTTCACCAATAAACCAATTAGATAAATTGACATCTTAGAGACAACAAAGTCACATAGGCATTCTCCTAAAATTAAAATGAGTTATAGAGGCACTAGAAAACTATTTGAGTGACAAAAAAGGTGTCATATACAAATCCATAAACTGTTAGCATGTTCTACAAAATCAAAGTGAGTAAGTTATGAAGAAATAAATAAAGCTTACCCATGTAAGTGCTATTTGAGCTGATTCTTTTATAACATCACCAAGTTGCCCTGTGAGATGCAAATCCCCTTTTCCCACCATTGTCGTGGCCTCAATAAATTGTACTTCACCACCAAAGGTAGTCCAAACAAGCCCAACTGATACTCCAGGAGTTGTAACACGTTCTGCAGCTTCCTTGTCATCAAACCTTGGTGGCTGCATTCCATTATCAACGAAGAGCACGGTCAGATTTATTTAAGATAATCAAAACTAAATCCGAAATCAAGCACACAAGGAAACCAGGGTGTTTAGGCAGAACAAAATTTGGCTTCATTCAAGAAGCTACTAAATAATGGCATGCCCTACTGAATTGAATAACAGAAAGTTGGGCCACATATGGGATAAGACAAAACCCAAGACTCAAAGGACTGGACAATCCTAACTGACCTCAAAGATTTTTGTCCCAAACTGATTATGTAGTTCATTTTGCAATTTCACCAATGACAATTGGATTGGTATGAGTCTAATACTTGGGCACATCCAACAAGTCGCCCAACATTTGCAAGCTACCAATTGCAAATAGTATGCCACCTTACAGAGACATGCACAATTACAACTATGTCACTGTCTACCAAACGATCCAGGTTTCCTGTAGTTAGAAGTACTAGTTTCTCAGATAACTACACAAGTGCCTCCAGGTCAACAAAGAAGAATTGATTACCCCCAATACTTTTTCCAGCATAGCCTCATCCACTATCAAAGCTGAGGTACTTTTAAGAGCATTAGATATCTCATGATTGTTAACACCCATTGGAATAATTTCCATTTCTACTTCAGCTCCATCTGCAAGTCTTGCATCCATCAGTGGTGTAGCCATTTGGTGAACACCTTTGCTGAGTGGGACTGCATGTTCTTGCTCAGCAACTCGAACTGCAGCTGCACGAGCTAATGCAGCCAAGTTCCTCTCGAGGTTCCGTACACCAGCTTCTCTAGTATATCTTTGAATTACAAGTTTCACCATAGCCTACCACAATCACAGCAATCATCACACAAAAATTTACTGTAAGATTGAGTAATACAAACTCATAAGTAACAGTAATATCAAATGTTATGAAAAACAAAATCTCCAAGACAGCATCATAAAGGCAGGAAATCCCAACCAAGTCTCCAATGATATATTACCATTGGATTGGTTGAACAAACATGATAGGCATTGGATAACAATTACAGGCCATCTAAGTCTGGTTGATGGTAGTGAAAGGGGTTTTCTGTTTTCTTTAATCCTTCTCAAGGTTCTTTATGTATTCTTTATTTCTCTAAGGGTATCCATTTAAATTTCTCCTTTAATTATTTTAATACCTAGCCATCAAAATTTGGGGGCAGGTCTGGTGAAAGGTTCAGTTTAGAATAGTATTTTATTATTTTAAAAGACTTTCTGTTATTTCTTGTTAGGACGTTGAAGTCCATTAGACAACTAGTTTCTGTTTTAATATAAAAGAGTGTGACCGCCCTCCCCCAATCAAATGAATAAAAAAAAATTATTTTTTATTTGGAAAGCTGAGTGTGAGCTTCTTCCCTAACCTCTCGACCTCTTCTCTATCCTCCATCCCTGGCAGATCAATCCATTAATTTCTACATTCAGTTAATAGAAACCAACATCAGATCTGTTTTCAGAACCCATTTTACTATTCTGTTTCTGTTCTGTCTTTACAGATTTGACAATATAACTGCTAGTTCTGCATTCATCTCCTCCACCAATTTCACACTATATTCCACGTTCTGGACTAACATATCCAATTATAGATCTGACTTTCTGATCTCTTTCCTCTGATATTACTATTCTGATTGCTGAAACTGTCTTCTGATTTAACCTGTTAAGTATCTACATATCATTGTGTATCAGGATCTGTCTCTGCTAATCCTGAAACCTATTTAGACAGCCCCAAGTTCCTTAATCATACACTGTTAAACCAGGGCTTGAAACAGAGTCTATGAAAATCTTGAGTATTTACTATTTAGGAGAAGACTCACAACTACATTGAACAAACTGCAGAATGGTAAGAGTCATTGATATATCTAACAAGAACAATGATGAGTTTAAAACTTATTGGAAACCCAAAAAATGGAGCGGATTTTCACCCTTTCTCAACGCCTAACCCTAGTCCACTAGAAGAAAATATTTCAAACGTCTAGACTACCTATTCACATGCAATAAAAATAAGTACAACAATAATAAAGAGTACATCTCAAACACAAATCAGCATCATATGGTTTTCAGTCCAGAAATATTGACTTGAGTCAGCAAAGAAGAAAAAGAAATAAAATTTTATGAAAGAGAAAACACACGGTGAATGATTCAATGTAGCATCAACTTCAGAGCACTAGAAGTGTTATATAAATGATCAAGAGAATAAGACCATGGTAATGTACTGATGATTGTCAGATGTTAAACTAGCTATGCAATCTTGTATTTTGGAAATATAACCGCATAAATCCATCAGTAAAACCTTCCAAGGAAAGCTCATACCTCAGGAATTTGAAGGAACTCAGAGCTCAAGCCATGCTGATCCAGAACTCTTGGTATTAAATGCTGCATGGCTATTTTCAACTTTTCCTCAAGTGTATATCCAGGAAGCTCAATGACTTCCATTCGATCCAAGAGTGGCGGAGGTATAGGCTGGACCCTGTTTGCAGTTGCAACAAAAATGACCTTTGACAGATCGAATGGGACATTCAGGTAGCTGTTTAATTCAATTAAGGAAACTAGTTCATTTTACAAGTCCATCAATGAGATTCTAACCTCGTTCCATGTATGCCATATATACACTATGTCATCAGCACAAAAAACATGATTTATAGGACAGTTAGAAATCCTAGTCTCCCTCACACTGGAATCTACACAAAAGTACAAAATCTCATCCCAAGAAAATAATTATCAGCAACGTCCTTTTGAAGGCCCCAGATTTTGATCATGGTGTTGATTGAGACATAAGTCAAGAAACTCAACCAAATGAAAACAATAATTAGCAGAGGTGCCTTCCAAGGACCCTCAGATTTTTATCACAATGTTCAATTAAGTGAAAGTAACAGAAGATTAGTCCAACTTGTCCAAGAACTTCGTAGTACAAAGAAAAAGGATACTGATCATTGAATGTTTTGTTCTGCTCTGGATCAAGAACCTCCAGCAGTGCTGAGGCTGGATCCCCACGGACATCAGAACCAGTCTTGTCAATCTCATCCAGCAACATTACTGGATTGCAAACAGCTACTCTCTACAATTCAAACGTAAACTTTAGTCTATCTCAACAGAAACTGCAATCAAGACAATTGCACATATACAAGACCAAAATGCAGAAATCAGGGAACAGAAGGAAAACTGAAGTGAGTAGAACATCCAAAAGATACAGCCAATCAAGCTAATTGCTTGGCAGACCTCAAAGAAGGTCTCCCAATGTATGTAGTGTAGCAACATGAAGGGCAAAGTAGTAGAAGATTCACAAAGTTTTGCCCAATCTAGGCACCTAGCAGATCTTCAAGCCCAAAGATTGGCCAGATTAGATGATCCAGGAATCTTTTATTTCTGGACATCTTTCGAGAAGTATTCCACAAGGACCCATTGAACTGTGGGTCAAATCCAGTAGATCACAAAGACCACTAAATTGACAACTATTCTGTCTACTACAACTTCACAACAAGAAGGGTCAGTATGGTAATGAAATTTTTAGTTTTCAATCAATTTCTAGTATCTATCAAAAAATTGTTACTCCCTCCACCCCTAAAAAAATGCTAGTCCATCACAATCTCTCTTGGGGATAATGTTAGTATGGTGTTATTCCAGGAGATATCTATCAATAAACTTTTTCCCTGGGAGGTGTCTGAAATACTCCCTATAGGACCATAGTTGTCAAGGTGTGCAGTCACCTTGCATCCAGGCCCCCATCAATGCTGTGACAACTATGTCTAGGGCACCCATTGATGATAATTAAACATAAATCTTGTACCTAATGAATGATATATTCCACGTGTAATGTGCCAATATGCCAGCCAATAGTATCTCAACAATACTCATAAGAGTGCAAGAAGAACTCCTCCAGTCCCGCTCCCTTAAGATCCTCCAAGCACAGATTTCTTTAGCAGTTCCTCCAAGGTCTCTCAAAACCAATCTCTCAGTTATTTCAGGATGCTTTCGAAGTAAAAAAAAAAAAAATGCCTGCTGAAGATGAACTGATAATACAAATTATCTGTAAAGTCAACTGCATAACTGCTTATGTCTTCCCTTTTCTCAAGTATATATATACTATAGATAGAGATATAAAATAGATAAATAGATATTTCTCAAGGATATTTTTATCCAATCACAACAGAGATAAGAAATTACTCCTTTACCCATATGACATCATCCTATGACAGAAGGAGGTTATATTCCTGCCTTTAGTCAAAACCTCAGACTTTCATTTTCAGCTAATTCCTCCAATAACCCCCCCCCTAAAGCTCCTCTTTATCAGCACATCTTTGAGCACTCTTTCTATTGGTTGAGCCAACATTTTCTTCCATTTTCTTCCAGCCAGAAATATGAGCAGTGAGATTAGATTTCCTGGTTTCCACCATGACACAATCATTCCTGTTCCACTGTTTTTTAATTTTCAATTTTGGAGCCTTTACTTCTTTAATCTGATGGATATCCTTTGAAATGAAAAAGAATGGCATAGCATGGGACCACAGCATAATTTGGTCATACTTTTGTAACATAGAAGATGTTCAGTAGGACGGATATAATGGCAGGTCTAGAGCTATAAATGGAATAAATTCTAGTTCAATAAATATAATAATTGGCAAAAAAAATTCTGCCCGGCGAAGCAGGGGTGGTTGGGAGTAATTAAGGGTAATAAGTCTCCCCCTCTTGCCAAAATGCCCCTGCCTACGAATCCGATGGACTTCCTTTTTGCTCCACTGACCAGAGAACAACCCCCCCCCCATATTAATTTGTCAATATGAATCAGCAGACTCATTGGAATTATTTTTTTACCCAATCTTGAGGTGGGATTTGAAGCCAGAAATCAGGGATGACATCCTGCAGGCATTACCAGTGCAATACACAGGCACCTGGCAGAATTCACTCATAATTAAGATTAATAAACAAAGATCCACCAGGCAGGTAAAACATATTCCTAAGTGTCCATACTAAGACAAGTTAATGGTCAATTGATTGATGTACATTCATATATAAAATACAGATAATGACATAAATATAGAGAAGTCCTCGGGAAAAGTTTCCATGCAATCAGCTGTATAACAACAGTAGCAGTAGTGATAGTAATAGTAGTAGAAAAATAAAATAAGCAAATAAATAATGTTAGTATTTTTACTAATTAGAATGTTTCTATTGACATAATCATTCTTATTTTTAGAGTCTGGAGAGAGGTAGACACAAATTTGATTTCTGATTCAGTTTGAAATATTATCCAATCCTCTGAGAGCCACAGTCTCGATAAGTTGCATTGTGACCATGTGAAGCAACTGCAGATATATATCATAAGAACATAATGAAGACACCATGCACCATGTATGTTACTCTTAGACAAGGTTCTACCATGGTAACAAAGATGTACAGAAGATTCAGTTTAAACCTTTAATCCCTCAATAAGACGCCCTGGCATGCTACCTATGTATGTCCTCCGATGTCCTCTGATATCAGCTTCATCTTTAACACCACCAAGAGATATCCGTACAAATTTTCTGCCCAGAGCAGCAGCTATGGATGATGCTAAAGATGTCTTTCCCACACCTGGTGGACCCACAAAGCACAGTATGGGGCCTCTCACATCTGGTTTAAGCTGTCATGTGGTTCATGTGATTTCAATCAGGATACATTAGCATCAGTTGGTCATATTGAAGAATTACAAGGCAGATTAGACATCAAGAATTAGATAGGAAACAACCTTGCGGACAGCTAGATATTCAATAATCCTTTGTTTGACTTTGATTAAACCATAATGGTCATTATCAAGATGCTCCTTCGCAACTCTCAAGCTTAATTCCAGCTCTTCACTGGCCTTCTGCCAAGGCAGATCAGCAAGCAGCTCCAAGTAAACACATGAGCTACTATACCCAGGTTGCTGTGGTTGCATTTTTCTCAGTCGCCTGGAGAGAGGGTAAAACATAAAATATAAAAGGGCTAAAATACTCTGAATAATTCCACTCAAATTTAATAGTAAACCAAAGAAAGTGTCAGGTATATTTTAATAATAAACACCAATGTAGAAATTTTTTCTTTTTTTCACATCTATCTTAATCTATTTCTGTGTGTGTCAGAGAGAGCGAGAGAGAGAGAGAGAGAGAAGAGTTTGTAGCAGAAGTCTTGATGAACTTTAGACTCGGGTAGTTGTATGTAATGCAACAAAGGCAAAACATGAAAATCTTTCTTATGGTTCTTCTCCATAAAATTATTCAGGGAAATATCCTTGATATTCAAAACTTAGGAAAAAAATATATAATAGCATAATTACCTTGAAATTGAGAAAAAATATTGTTTCTAGAAAAACCCAGAAGGACTTAACAAAAACATTAATTGATGCTTTGAAATCCCTTATTTACCCTCATTATGTGGTTAAAAAGTTTGATCCAGAAAAAATTTATTCATCTCCATACGAGATCGTAAGAGAGGATGGCTGCAGAATTCTCTGATTTGCAAACCTATAACGGCCATTGGTGTCGATCCATGTCCCCAGCCAACACCCTCTCCAACTACAAAGCAACTGTTTGAGCTTCCTCTTTCTTTGCCATTGACTGACAAAGGAAATTTATTTTCTTTTTTGTTTTTATTTTTTTATTTCTGCGGTTTAGCTTTGACTTTTTGACCCCTTCTATCAAATGGTTGTGGGTCTTCACCCTTTTAAAGATGCAGCAGGAGATCTATCCTATTCTGACCAGGACTAGTCACTTCACTACTGAACCAATCTGTGTGACTGACAACCTGCTTAATGAATCTCTCAATGGTGAAATGTATTTGTTCTGTGTCCAAAGCAGTGGAGGTGACATCTTGCACACGATCAATCAAAAGAGCCGGCCTTCCAGTGGAATGTGATGATGTGACTGCAATTCCGGCTACAATGACAACCGTAAGACAAGATGGGAGAGCTCTGGCAGACTCATGGTTGAGTAATACTAGTAACATCAATGTCATACTATCGGACAGTACTATACGGTGTAATCCTAGACAATGATTTCACTGGTGATTGGGAAGAAATAGGAAGCCTTAATGATGGTTGGCAACTTTTTTCCCTTCCTACATGCCGAACTAAAAGGGTAGAATCAAGTTTCTGCTGGATTGGCATTTTTTACCACATAATAAGGGTAAATTAGGAATTTTAAAACTCCAGTCAGTGTCTTTTGTGAAGACTAGTTGAGTTTGTATAGAAACGAAATGTTTTTCAAATTAAGGGTAAATTATGCCATTTATATGGACATTTTCACTTCTAAAGGATAATAAATTCAATGAATAATATGAGACTTGTTTATGTGCATATAATACTTTCCAGTCTCCATTATGAGGATAAATCAAGCACTGTCAAAAAAAAAAGAGCAAAAAGACCCATAATGCTAACATGTACAAAAGCTCCATAAGAACGAAACATCGGCTGCACCGAAAACAACCTCCACTACTTTCAGATGGAGTACACACCCATTTCCTCAAATTCCTTAACACAAAAGCCAACCAAAACGTCTTCTCCAATCCTCCAATAGACCTTTTAAAGCTCAAAATACCCTTCAAAAGCCTACTTTTCTTCTATTTCCAAGAAGTCAATGTCATTATCCCAGAGAGAAACACCATAGCTCTACAAAGTGATCACTTTAAGTATCTAGGATCAATCATAAATAAAGGCGATATAGAGGATGATGTATCACAGAAAATTAAAAAGGGGGATGGATGAAGTGGAGAGATGCGTCTGAGATGTTGTGAGACCGACGTATTCCTTTAAAGCTTAAGGAAAGTTTTATAAGACAGTCATTAGACTGGCCATGATGTGCGGGGCAGAATACTGGGCAATTAAGAAGTGTCATATCGATATGCTACGTGTAGCAGAGATGAGAATGTTGAGATGGATGTGTGGCATAACTAAAAAGAATAAGGTAAGGAATGATCATATTAGGGATGATATGGGAGTTGCTCCAATTCATGATAAGCTTCAAGAAAGTTGTTTGAGGTGGTATGGCCACGTTCAACAAAGGCCTGGGGATGCGCCTGTAAGGAGGAGAGATTTGATTCAAATTGAATGAGCTAAAAGAACTAGGGGCAGTCAGAAAATGAAAATAGAAGTAGGTAGGAAAGACATGCATAGTTTAGGTCTTGTCCCAAGTATAACCTCTAATAGATCCAATTGGAGGGCTAGAATCCATGTAGCCTACCCCATTTAGGTGAGTTTTTATCCTTTTTTTTTTGTTTTTTTGCTGCCTTTGATCGGACCAATGTAGCTGACCCCATTTAGTTGAGAGGAGACTGAGTTTTGTTGTTGTGGTTGTTGTTGAAAAGAAACTACCATAGGTGCTGGCATTTTGGTTAAAATAATGCCCCTTCTAGCAATTCAAACGCCCAAGCATAATGCATTCTCATAGTGCTGATAGAACTTTTAGTCTTTCCATTTTTGTTCATTATGCTAAATCTTATGCTATAAGCCTGACAATAACAAAGTAAGAAGATAGCCCATGATTAAATAAAAAATAAAAAAAAAACCCCAATATCAAGTGACATATACATGGTTATAATTTAGTTATTAAAGTGACATACCGAAGCTCTCTTTGTGCATGCTTCCAGACATTTGGAGGCATTCCTGCACTTTGCATCTTTCTTTCCAGGGAAGCTACATCATCCTCATCATCATCATTATCACCAAGCTCTTCTTTTATGGCCCTCATCTGAAAAATGTCATCAGAAGAAGTTAGCAAAGAATACAAACATTTCAACTAAAGGAAAAGGTACAAAGCAGAACAGACTGAAGCTTATCTCTGGGATTAGCAACAGAAATTTATTAAGGATCAGATTCAGGACCACAGAGACAAAAAGACAGAGAAGGAAGACAAAAACAGCACCCCAACAAAGCAAAACAATTTTACATCAAATCCATGTACTACAAGCAGGAAACAAACCAAAGAAATATTCCAACTCTCCATCCAAAACAACCTATTGATATTGAATAAACACCTGTTATCCTAAAGCCATTTTAAAAGGAAGATACAGTAATTGTGAAATTAACTGACATACATTGAACTAGGAAACAAGAAAAACATTAGTTACAAATCACACTGCATTTTTTCCCTTAAAAGAAAATAGTGGCAAAGCATGCCTTTTGTTTTTTATTAGCTCTTCATCCAGATCCTTGGTTTCTGTGGCCCAAAAAGAATAACAGAATTCCACGAATACATGAAACCTACCAACAGTAGCCACAGGAGTTAAGGAATTCAAGTCATTGCAGGGTTTTTGGTCATGAAGAGATATAATGTTTTGTACAGCTGAGTGCTGACTCCAGAGATAGATGTGTTCCCCAGTTACAAGTCTCTCTATAAGTTCTTCACATTTCCTTCTGACCATGTAAAATTTGGTGAGGCAGTCATCCTGGGGTACCTTTCCCCCTCCTTTATAAACAAATTTCACAACTTAAGAAGGAAACATCTATATGACACAGGAAAGGAAGAATAATGGTGAACTTTATATAGCAATCTATGTGAAATATACAGCAATTAAAAGTCTTGAAACTTTCTTGTTTGGTGGGTAATGAAGAATAAGTTAGGGAACTTAAACTCTGAACTTCATTCTTCTAGGAACAAGTTTTAATTCCAATGAAACTAAAATTTCTTTAACCTGGTCCAAATCCCTCACTTTCACAGGGTCCTAGAAGCGTTGGATAGGAAACAATATTAATCTTTGGCTTTTTCAGCACAAAGCGGCTGCTCTCAAGACTCGAAGCCCAATCTTCACATTGGTAGATGAATTTTTTACCATCACACCAAGCGACAGCCTTTTAGAAACTAAAATAAATGCTAACAAAAAAATTGATTGTTCTATGAAGCGGGTATGCATTAGCCAAGATACAACATTTTTTTCAAACATATTTAAAAGTTAATTTAACAATAGCAAACCTGCTGACGGAGAAGAAATTCTTTCTGTGATTTTGACAGCTGTCCTTCAACCTTTTGGGTTATCTTCTCTGCAACGCGAATTGACTGTTACAAGAAAAAAAATCTGATAAATACCAACTATTCCACCACTGCCTATCTATTTTAATCCAATTACTAATTACCTGTAAATGTCTGTCAACTAACTCCATAGCTTTTGAAAGCCTTAATTTCAGATCAACTGAATCCAACATGGAAAGCTGCTCCTCGAAGCTTATTTCAAAACTTGCAACAAATATATCTGCAAGTCTGTGCACCGGCAGTGTCTCCAGAAGGGCTTTTGTCCTTCCAATGTTTTTCTGTTTCTGTAACCAGAAATGAAATGTCAATGTGAGAAATAAAACTGTGTGTCCTGTAAGCAGGATCCCAATTATGCATGAAAGAACAGAACAAGTTAGTAAATTAATCAACACAATCAGTAACCAAAATATCATGGTTCCTAATAGCATTGTTGGTGTACGATGTCTTGTATTCCGTCACAGTTTAATCTAGGGAGTACTGGTGCAGCGCCTCGATAGGCAAGACAGTGGTCCCCCTGCATAGCAGGGGTGTAGGGGGGTGCAACCCCCTGCTCAAATTTTTTATTTGAGGGCAGTTGTGTACTTTCCAGATTAGGGTTTTTCACTATATATTTGTAGCGAGGGTTTCTTTCTCCATAATGCAAGCAATACTGAGAGGTGTGAGGGACGAGCGTCGTAACCCTATTCTTCATTGATAGTGAAGCAGAATCTCATCTCACCAAGGACATAGGCAACCTTGCCGAACCTCGTAAATCTGTGAGCATTGTTTGTTCTGTTTTTCCATTATCTTCTGCATCGTTTTAGGGTTGCATTTCTACAAGCATGATATAGTTTCCATGAACTTAAGTTACTTCTTTCATCGCATGCTCATAGCTATAAACAGTCAGGAGTGCTATCCCATACAATGCAAGTAACTATCAAGTCAACTCCTTGAAAATTGAGATTCCACTTGCCAATGCTACATTAAAACTTACCCAAATTTGTATTATCCATCGGCCTAGTGTGCAGCAATTCACAACAATTGGTATAAAAGCAGCTATTGGTCTTGCTGCAGGAAAAAGGCTAAGAAAGGCACCAAATCTCTTTTGTGGACACTAAAATTCAGTTTGAAGGTTCAACAGATCCAGGAAGTAGAAGTTAAGTCCTTTTCACTAGCGTTTTGATCCAAACTAAAAATATATCGGGGGGCAGCCAAGCCAGGCACCCAAGGAAAATATTTTTAAGTCTAATCATGGTTCACCAAGATATCAGATAGGGTTACCCTAGTATGAATTTTGTGGGATTGAAGCACTGGAAATCTACTTCTACGATCTCAAGTTTGTTATAATTTTGGGAGCCTTCTCTGAATTTTGGTCTAATCATGGTTAACCAAAATGCTAATTATGATTATAATTTTGGGAGCCTTCATTTGGACTGAGAAGGAAGGACTTCAGGAGGATGCCTACTGTCTAATTATGTTATGTGATGGTTTATTTGCAAAGAAGGAATAAGCAACCTTTGATAATAGAAGAGAGAAGGTATTTAGATTAACTTGTTATGTTTTCGAAGAAAAGACCTTCCGAATGGGGATATCGGCATATGATTATATCTTGCACACTTTGATTCCAAATAAAGTCAGATCATTTCCTGATTGGTTACTGTGGTTATTAAAACCTCAAATTTCCAGTTTCAGAATTATTTAGATTAAAAAATTTATTTGGTAAAAAACAAGAACTTTACCAAGATAAACTTCTGAAGACAGGGAAAAATTTTAACATAGCTGATTTTCTGGGGTGGAGCATAATCCAAAAGCATAAGCAAATTGTCCTATTGAGTAAGCTTTGACATAATAAAAATGCATCCAAAAGTGTAAAGAAGACACTCACGTACTCATAGGAATTCCATGATTCTTTTAATTATTAAATTTTTTAACATCCCCAAAGTAGCATATGAAACATTTGAAATTCACCTGTTCGAGAACAGAAATCAGCTCCATTGCAGTAGCTTTGAATTGTCTAGATAGTGCCATAAGATCTGGATCTTGCTCAGCTTGCTCCAACTCTAGTTAATATAAAAATGAGAAGGCATCTCAGCATTTTACACCCAACAAATCTAGCACTCAACATCCACCATTCCGCTATTTTTTTTCTTTTTTCCCAGAAGCTTATATCAAATGGGGAAGAATATTCATTACAGTATTCCATATGCATTTTTACCAGTCCATCAAATTTTACGTAAAGCGAGCAGTACAACACAAGGAAGTAGAGAAATATTTGGCATAACCCCATTACATGAAAGGTAGATAATGTGTAGGAATATGCAACTACAAGCAGAGGCCATGATGCAGATAAGTCATTTAATGGGCTAATTTTATTGCAAATAAGCCTTGGGTTGGGTTATGTATGTGTTGGGCCTCTGATCCCATGGTTTTCTTTGTAATTAGCCACTTTAACGGGCTTAAAATATGGGTAAAAAGTAGGAAAACGGGATTTAATTCATTAATTTAATTAAGAGTCATATTTTAAGTCTATTTCCTTTGTTATTTCAGCTTCTTAGGTTTTCCAATTAGTTAAGAATTGGGTTACACCTTTCATTTTTAGTGTTTGAGTCAGTTTTGAGTCTTCTAAATAAGTTTGTAAAGGGCTACAACATTGAACACGAATTTATTTAATGAAAAAGGAAAAAAAAAAAATGGCTTATGTTGTTGTGCTGTGGGATGCAGTTGGGTGAGATGCCCATTCACTAGTTCTTCTTCCCCCCTTCTCAACCCTCCATCGAATTCTCTTTCTTTTCTTATTTTCTTTTTATTTGTTTGTTGTGAGAGAGTGTTTGAGAGCTAGAACCAAGCCTATTGGAAGACATCTTCTCTATTCAACGAGAATTTCAGATCCTGCCTAGGATTAGGATCATTTGTGATTCTAGTTCTACATTAGGCCAGGTGAACATAATCTAGATGACTACATTGAAGGCCCACCTAAGAAGTGATTCCTCCATGACCCACCTCATTTGACACGTGGAATGAAGAAATTTAGACCAGCAAACTTACCTAAATAAAGATATCCCATATATTATTATTATTATTATTATTATTATTATTATTATTATTATTATTATTATTATACACACACACCATAGTTGTCACGGCGTCAAATCGATCCAAGGCGGTGGAGAGGTGGCTAATCGATTTGGTGATGAATTGCCCGTTATGGCGTTGCCATGGCGGTCAAATCGCCCATGTGTCATTTTTTATTTTCCCTATTTTCTAAAGTTGTTTAGTATGCTACTTTTTTATTTCCCCTATTTTCTAAAGTTATTTAGCATGCTACAAGCCTACAATATATACCCTATAACATATAAAACCAACATTAAGCAACATCAAATATCAAAAATCAACATAGCCCTATCAAAATCACCCTGCATTTTACAAAAAATCGACCGCCTAATGAATCAGGTGTGACCTGGCATCCATGGCGGTGCCATGGCGACACCTATCAGCCAATGGTGACCGCCATTTGTGAGTCACGTAAATCGTAGCACTGCCATGAACTTATTTTTCAGCCAGGACGCCAAATCGCCACCTAGGCAACGCTATGACAACTATCACACACACACACACACACACACACACACACACACATATATAGCAGAAAAAATCCCACAAGTCCACCTTAAGAGAACATGTTCAACATATTTTGACAAAGATATGAATTGTGGACTTGTAGGCGTTAGTACATTGATCGTATCTAATTTACTCAAGAATATCCCCCTGAACAAAATTAAAAATGGCGCATATGCACCATTTCTCAAATATGAATGCTGCTATGGATTTTTGGAGCAAATATGTCATAATTTATTATGTATAATACATTAGTGTTTCGGACTTTCTAAGCAGTGGCTGCTCTCTCAATGAAAATTTTAGTTCTATTACGGTCCCATATAATTCTGCTGAGAAATAATTGAGGATTGCATATTTGATAAACCAATGAGTAAGAAATTTGTTCGAATGGACTAGTTCATTGCAGCCCTAGACTGGGAAAAGATAAACTGAAAAAAAAAAAAATTTTGTTTCAAGGATCAACCCATCCTGCTAGGGACCATAGTGCATCTGCATCAGATAACGAAGCTGATCAGATGGAAGGCAAGATGGAGATTGTGTACAAAGGGAGGACTGGTTAAGCTTCTTGCTTTAGACTGATTACTTATCAAATGGGAGGGGGGGATCGGAGAAAATTGCATAAATAAACCATTAAATACCTAGAGGTAGAATTCTTCCAGGACCAAGTTTCTATCACCGACGGTGAAGACAGAACATCTTAAACCATGACATTTATTCTTTGGATTGGACTGAGGAAGGGTGTTTTCGACTTCATACAATATGGGGTGGGAGTAAATGATGAAATCCACCTGCCCAAGAATCCAATCACAGGTCACATTATGGTAGCTGAAGAGATTCTCACTCCATCCTAGGCAACAAAATACTTTCTACATTCTTCTAAATAGCATAACATTCCAGGATATCTATTATTCAACGATATACAAGAAATTACGTACATATCAAAACAATAGTAAAAGAAAGGACATTATTTGTGCATATATATATATATATATATATTGAGAGAGAGAGAGAGAGAGAGACAAAATAGAAAAGACTACTCACCAGCCTTGGTCATATCTAGACGAGAGATCCGGGCAACATAATAGGTTCCTCTTGCACTAAGTTCTTGTACACTGAACCTGCACAAACCCTCAAGTACGACAATGTATGTGACCCTGCCACTTGGTTTTTCCACTCCTCTTGAAAGATGTATAGCTCTAGCAACAACTCCCCTGAAATTGGAAGTCAAAAACATATTAGTTATTAATCAATTGACCCTATATAAACCATACATCGATGTCTAGAATTAGATTAGCAAAAAGAACACAAGTTTAATTCCTTATGAAAATAAATGGCTACTTCACCAAGGTTTTAATACCCAGAATAGGCCTCCATCGATTCTGATTCGAATCAGATCGGAATCAGTTGGGAATTGACTAAATCATAGAAAATGGAATCGGGAAGAGGAAATGAGTGACTTTTTTAAGTTTTTTTTAATCCAAAAGTCTGATTTTCTGCTATTATGCTGACTAAATGAAGGGGAAATGTCAAAAAAGAAGATTTAAGTGCATTCATAGACAATTCCAAAATGGGTTTGGGAATCAGCATTAGCAGAAAGAACAAAACTTTAATTCCTTAGGAAAACAAATGGCTACCTCACCAAGGTTTTAAAACCCAGAATAGGCCTCCATTTATTCTGATTCGAATCGAGTAGGAATCAGTTGGGAATTGACTAAAATCAAAGAAAATAGAATCAGGAGAAAAAAGCAAATATTTCCGCATATCTTTGTGTTTTTTAAGTTTTTTATTCAATAGTATTGTAGATCTAACTACAAGAGGTAAGTTTCATTGACTTCCTACTATTTTACAGACTAAAAGAAGGAAAAATTGTCAAAAATATATATATATATCTAAGTGCATTAATGACCAATTCCAAAATGGCTTTTGGAACAAGGTTTTAAGTATCCTTCCTTATACGCCGATACTAACCAATACAAATCGTATCTTTAAGGCACTGATACGATACCTAATAAAAATTGGTATTAGTACATATAAGAAATCTCATCCTCTATATATGATCAATTGAATGCACTTGTCTTATCATACTTTGGGAGAGGTTTTAAGTATCCTTCCTTATACACTGATACTAACCAATACATATCGAATTTTTAAGGCACTGATATGATACCTAATAAAAATTGGTATTAGTACATGTAAGAAACCTCATCCTCTATATATGATCAATTGAATGCACTTGTCTCATCGTACGTCTCCTTTTTTATACATTATATATTTTACATATTACTTATGGAAGAGGTTCCCTAAAGGCAACGTGGCTTCGGAAACAATGCAAGGGCCAATGGATGCACACGCAGAAACATCAACAATGGTGAGATTTTCACCTTTTATGGGGCAGGGCGATCATTTAGCCCTTCCATGTGTCCGGGCATAAGGGCCACGCTGCGATTCAGGGTTCCTTTTCCCATTACTTATTTATAGTGTTCTATGCTTCAAAGTTGTTTTTTTTTGCATATCCTAAGCACTTCAATACGTTTCTCAACAATTCCAATCATATCTTTCATGTATCATGCGTTTCTCCAATTCGTCTCTTAAAATCACCCTTTCAATACAATACCCGACACTTTCTCATTACTTATTTATAGTGTTTTATGCTTCAAAGTTTAAAGAAAACATTCCACTTAGGGTGGTCATAGATCAGAACGGAGCCTCTTGTTGCTTCCTGGGCTTGTGGTGATCTCCTTCAATGTAAAAGCTTGAGATCAGTGAAAAGCTTCAACTGCGTTGTTTATCATACCCATGTCCCATCACCAACAAGCATTAAATCTCCCTAAAAAGGAGATGATCAAGCTGCACCTTCCAGTACAGCTACCTTGTTACGACTTCGCTCCAGTCACTAGCCCTGCCTTCGGCATCCACCTTCTTGCAGTTAAGGCAATGACGTCAATATGTTTCTTGGCAATTCCATACATATCTTTTATGAATCTTGTGTTTCTCCAATACAATACGATACATCTCTTAAAATCACCCTTCCGATACAATACCCGACGCCGATACTTTAAACCTTGTTTGGGAATCGGCATTAGCAGAAAGCACACAAGTTTTAATTCCTTAGGAAAACAAATGGCTACTTCACCAAGCTTTTAAAACCCAAAATAGGCCTCCATCGATTCTAATTAGAATTAATCAGAATTAGCCTGAATCAGTTGGGAATTGACAAAAAATATAGATAATAGAATCGACATTAATCAGAAAATGGTCGTCAGATTCTGATTTGAATTGGCCAATTTCATCTAGGAACGAGATTCTCTCCAGTGCGGCTGGGTGCCCAGCGCACATCCAACGGCTGGGAGCCCCTTGAGGTGCACCCATGTGTCAGGGCGTGTGCCCGGGTGCTCCCAGCTGCTCGGCGGCCAGCCGTGCTGTGGAGGATCCAGGTCCTTCCATATATTCCAATTTGATTTTTAAATCCATGTACTTCACTGAAAAGGCAAGGCTAAAATACAGTTGAGAGAGGTAAAACACAAATAAGCAGAAAAAAAGCTTCATAAAAAGGGCAACCAATTAGCATACACCTTTTATGCCAGTGAATTAGCTCCCGTTGATTAATTCCATCCACCCTCTGAGAATCAGACGTAGAAACACGAATGTTTGGACTTCGCTCCCCAGTTTCAGTACCCATACCTTCAAAATTTGAGTGTTTTCTTCATCTCAGTAATAGATTCTAAGACTTGCAATGGGAAATATCATTCATCAGAAGCAACTGGAACAGGAGCGCGGGGAAGAACAATGGTCAATCTCACCTGGAGATAACACAGAACCCACTGATGTTGACTCGGCAGTATCTCGAACAGGCAAAACACCAATTAATCCCTTCTCTTCCTTCTGCCATAGCTCCTGCTCCACCAATTTCACACTACAGAAGTTCAAACAATATGTGCATAAGGTTAGATGAATAGGAATAACAGACGTCGTCCCATATTCATAAACAAGCTATAGCATTAATCTGCAAACTCTCCCATAAAAATCAAACTATTCCAAAACCAGGAAAAAAAAAAACTGCAAAATCGAAAGAAGAAATAGAATAAAGTGGATTATTACGTGCTAGATGAAGTGCATCGAATTCGAATGATCGCACCAGGCAACAAAACTTTGTTCCTGAAGGGAAGAATCGCCAATCGACTTGGTAATTCGAACGAATCCGCCATGATTTCAACTCGGAAGAAACGAGAAAAGAAAAACGACTTTTACAGAGGGGGTTGAAGCGTGAAGGAGAGTATTTAGAATAAGTAGAAGTTTCTGATTCAACTGAGATTTCGAAATCAATGGGGTCAGAAATAATCTGGACTGCTAGTCTTTCGTTTTCAAACTTATAATTAGATAATTTCCCGTTGACTCGAGAACCGTCGGATTTGTAGAGATAAGGTGGTGGGACCACGCGGCGAAAGTTTTGTGTGTAGTGGGTAGTTACGTCAAATACCAAGTGGCCGCCCGAAATTGACGGGTGTGTCTCTTCCTCCTCCATGTAGGCCCGAGAAAGAGTGGGGCCCACCGATAGTTTTAGCCACGTGGCGAATAGATATTAAATTGATGGGTGCAGATTTTTTGAGTTTTGAAGGTAAGAGAAAACGTGGGTTCTAATCTGGAAATCAGACGGAATGATGCCGACAAAGGGGTGCGGCCCAATTAATTCCGGTTTGTTTATGGAAGGAAAAGATTTAAGTCACGTGCTTATTATATTCAAGCAACCTTTCAACCCTTCAACTGGAGCCATTAATTTCTCTTTTTTCTTTTTTTTATCTTTTTTTTCTTTTTCTAATACCCCTTCCCACCTAAGCAAGAAGTTTGGAAGATATGAAGGCCCATTTGAAAATGTGTTTGTCGTTTCTGTTTCAAGAAATGATAAAAACATAAATTTCTGTTGTAAAAACAGAAATAGAATTGAAAATGTTTGATAGTCATGTTTCTAAAAGTCGATAGTAACTAACGGAAAGAATGGCCACGAGTCGTTTCTGGAATCAGCCTAGGTCGTTTCTTGAACCATAAATAGGTAGAAATTTCTATTTCTATTTCTGAAAATAAGTGAAACGAAACATGATTTTAAATGAGTATTCTATGACGAAAACACATATTAGCTTGCTTACAGAGTTGATGTGGTATCTTACTTAGGACTCAAATTTTGTGAAATTCTTTCATTTCGAGCATCAATTGACCCAGATGTCTCAACCCACACATCTGCGATTCCAAAATATAAAGCCTTGAAACCATCTCTTGTAAGATAATTGTGATGGAGCTCTAACTCTTGAAGTAGAAACATATTGAAATGACCTAATTTTTGCAAGAAGTGTTGGTCTCTCATGTGTAAATCTTGAATCTGATTCATAGGTTGTAACCAACTCCATTTTGTCATCTCCGAAGCATGGTTGTAATTTGGTAGTCAATATCCTAGCTAGATGAGCAGGTGTGGTTCTTAAGTCCACACCTAATTGTAATGGACGCCATTATCTTCCAACAAGGATGCTCTCTGCACACCAAAGTCAAAAGGTGGAATGGGTATTCAGAAAATGTTCAGATCAAAGAATGTTGGTCTCTCATGAAAGAATATAAAAGTGAAAAAGAAAGGAAGGTGGTTGGATGAGTGCATTGGACACCTATTGATTGGAAAGAGAGGTTCCCACATCCCACTCTTCTTTCTGTTTTCCATCATTCCATATGATCAACTCCTCAGCAGGAGTGAGGAGAAGTGGATCCATAATCTTTAAGATCGGAGAGGGAGAGCTCTATCTCTTTCTTGATTTTCCCAGTGGCCAATGAAGTTCTAGTTCTACCTTTCCAACCAATGAAAGCTATTAAAGGTCCGGCGTCTAAGAAGTGGTTGTTGGCATTTACATGCTCTACCATTCTTGATTGATGTGGATTTCTTTCTATGGAGCATCAAAAGCAAAAAGATTCAATCAGATGACAAATTCTTATTCATGTGCGGTCCAAGGAAATCAAAGGTCTGCTTCCATGATTTCATTTATATCGAATCGAGATATCAAAATAGATTATATAGTCTTGATAGTTTTATCGTCCATGCCAAAAAGCTTATCTTTATCCTCATATCATCTCCAGTTATTGGGGTTGAAATCGTCTGCAATTCCAATCTCATACAATTCCGTGCAATACCACCTTCAGGCGGTGACACGTGTATTGATACCAATACAATGGCTCAGATCTAGTACAACTAATAAAACATTAAATCAGTGAAAAGACATTTAAATCAGATATGGGCCATTGTATTGGTATCAATACACGTGTCACCGCCTGAAGGTGGTATTGCACGGAATTGTACAAGATCGGAATTGCAGACGATTTTTTTCCCAGTTATTGGGCTTAGACGTTAACAACCAAATGAAAGGATTCAAGATTATTTCTCCATTGTATTTTCCTCTCTTTCTATTTAAGCAACATTTTCCCTCTCTTTTGTTTCATTCTAGATCTCCCACCTTTCGTGGAATCCAATCTTGGGAAATATGGTTTTGAAAGAGCCCTTATGACACTTCTATTGCCGAATCAAGCTGATCTTCATGAATCTCTACCCTACTAAAAACCAAAGGAGGTTGCCAAAGGGGACTTAGTATCTCCTCCGCATGGTTCTCGTTTTGATTTTCACGTGCGTGCGAAGTTTTTTTTCCCCACTCTTGTTGCCATGAGTATGAGTGAAAAAATAGAGTGAAGGTGCATCACGGCGTTTTCTCTGTCAAGAAAAGAAAGGAAGGTTTACAATTCTTTTTTATGTTTGTCACGTTGGATATGTTGCAGTAAGAGACTAAGAGCACAATGCTACTCTTGTGGTTCCACTTATATTGATAAGTTATGTTTTGTAATCTAAGAGAATTTGTTTTTTTCTTATATTTGGTATCCTCTAACGTTGACTTGAGATGATTATAATTCCATCATTTATCATGGTGGAAAAGCAAACTGGATTGTTTCCCATATATAATTTTTCTCATTCACCTTGGAAGAGTTTTTCACGTTAAAAATTAGTGGTCTTATGTGATTGCCTTGATTTGATTTATCTAAGTTATTAATTTTATGCATACTTGGTTGTTGTGTATCTCCATTACTTGCACACAAATTTGTTTTTCTTAATAGGTAACATATTCTATATCGCAAGCTAGCTAGCTTCAAACAAACTAGTGATATTCCAAATTGCATGGAACTCAACCTGTTACGTGTCTAGATAGTGGATGGTGGGTTAGTTACATAAAGTGGGTTATTATGTATATAATAATTATTAATTAAGAAGTTATTAGGAGTTATAGGTCATATAGGAGTTATGGGATTGTAAAGAAGTTATACGGTTGTGGGTAACTTTTCTTTTGTACCTATTTACTAGGAAGTTGGAAATTGGAATAGATACGTATACGTTGAATTTCCCTATTTTTTCTCTAGAGGAATTTTCTCTCTTGAGGACGAGGTTAGGCGACCTCCTAATACGTTCAACTCCCTTATTCTTCTTTTATTTCCTTTTTTTTTTTTTTTTACCCAATCCAATATAGGTAGATGTGGTCAATCTACGCACGTACCAGCTTGGTATCAGAGCCTAGGTATGGATCAGAGGGTAGAGAAGTTGGAAGAAGAAGTCAATTCACTCAATGAAAGACAACAACAAATTCTCGCCAAGCTCAACGACTTATGTGAGAAGTTCAACACTTCTCTGCTGCCCTCTCACCATGAAGTTGGCGAAAATTCTAGAGCACCTGTTCAATCCCTTGGGTCACGACCTCTAAAAGGTAGCCCACCGATACGCGCCACTAATTCTCAACAAACCTTTACCCCTAAGTTGGTGAAGTTAGATTTTTCGCAATACAAGGGAGAAGAAGATACCACTAGTTGGGTTTGTCGGGCGGAGCAATTTTTTGAACTCCACCAAACACCGACGGAGGAAAGAGTAGCATTGGCATCCTTCACTTGGAAGGAAATGCTCAACTATGGTTTCAAATTTTCAAACAAGACCAACAGTTGACAACATGGAGTGCCTCCTGCGATGGATTGCATTCTCATTTCGGACCTACCTGTTCCAAGATTTTTTGGGGGATTTGGCAAAGCTATAGCAACTTGGTTCTGTTTGTGACTATCAATCTCGATTCGAAAAGCTCCTCTCTAAAGTGGGAACTCTTCCACCTTACTGGCATATTAGTTTATAAGTGAGTGGGATAAATGATCAGATCAAAACAGAAGTCTTAGCTGGGCGACCAACTACTTTATCAACTGCCATTGGGTTGTCTCGACTCTATGAAGCTCGAAATTTCAGCCAACTTTCTTCAAGCAGGAAGGAGAATGAAAAAGGGTGGTCTCCCATTCCTATCAACCGACTAACCTCTTCTGAGATACAGGAACGACAAGCAAAAAGATTATGCTATAATTGTAATGAACAATTCATTCCAAGCCAACATTGCAATAAATTATTCTTAATCGAGGGCTATGATGAAGAGGAAGATGAATTTACATTCGAGCTGATTGGTGATGTGGCAGAATCATCCCCAAACTTGCATCACAATAGATTTTTGACCTTGAGGACAAGGTCTAAAATTAAGGGGGAGGGAGTTGTTACGTGTCTAAATGGTAGATTGTGGGTTAGTTACATAAAGTGGGTTATTATATATAAAAGAATTATTAATTAAGAAGTTATTGGGAGTTATAGGTCGTGTAGGAGATATGGGGTTGTGGAGAAGTTATAAGGTTGTGGGTAACTTCTTCTTTTGTACCTATTTAGTAGGAAGTTGGAAATTAGAATGGATATGCATAAGTTGAATTTCCTTATTTTCTCTCTAGAGGAATTTTCTCTCTTGAGAACGAGGTTAGGCGACCTCCTAATATGCCCAACTCTCTAATTCTTCTCTTATTTCCTTTTTTTTTTTTTTTTACCCAATCTAAGATGGATAGACGTGTTCAATCTACGCATATACCACAACCACTATATTGTTGTTGGAAAAAATGATTCTAAATAAAAAAAAAAATTGCTACGAATTGTTCCTTGTAGAGATTCTGGTATTCAAATAAAAATGGAAAGCAAAGTTTTAGGGATGCCTTTTTATACCACGAGTGCAATATCTCCAAAGGAATATGGTGCTTAATCATGTGTCACTTCGCAAATGAATATTTTCCACGTTTAATGATAGAGAGAGGACTTCAGTAGAGGAATTAATCCTTACAAACTAAGATTTAAGACCCTAAACACTCAAAAAAGACAAAGTGTAGGAAGAGAAGAAAGAGAAAGGCTACTAAAAGCATGCTTTACCCCCTACCCAAGCTCTCTATACATAGAATAGTAACCTGATTTGCCAAAGGGATCATATGCCAAGTGGTAGGTTTCTATTCAGTGAACCAATTAACTTTTCCTTATATGAATTAGATTCAAAAGTATAAATAAAAGCAAGGGAAAAGGTTGGCATGCCTATTCCTCTCCCTAAAAGTCTCACCTTTAAGAAATTACAAAATTGTTTACCAATACCTATGCCCCTAAATGATACCAACCAAAACCCTTTAGGGGGATAAAGATAATTACATTAAAGTCCCTCCATTTAACAGGCTTATGCGTATGGAATATGAACATTATAAAAAACCCTAGCTCGTCGGAGCGGTTATGTAAGAGAATACAAAAAACTTTTGAAAAATATTTTCAAATGTAATTATGGGGAAATGTTTTATGCACAATTTGTGTACGTACATGATCGTGCCTTCAACCATTGGATGGAGGTAGGGGCAAAAGTATAATAATACATCCCCTCTCTTCCGCATCCAATGGTTGACAGCACAATTGTATGTGTACACAGCCATAATGAAACCTTTGTCTATAATTATTACATAAATAATAATATTTTAAATATATTTAAAACTCTTTATAAAACTGCCACCAAGCTTAGAATTTTATTCAATCATAGTTGGATAACTATATCAAAATATTCACTCTATTCAAGAAATGGATTCTTTATTGAGTATCTTTTTCGTTCATAAAATGAAATGATGAATCCAATATACTAACTAATATATAATTATTGTAGGTGTCAACTTCTTGTATACTAAAACACACAAAGTGTAATTGTAATAATAATGACCTCTCAAGTGTGGAAACCAACAACTATCATAGAGAAGCTTAATACTCACATTTAAAATATGGAATTGCATTTCGGAAATATACAATGATCAATTCTATCCTTAATTGCGAACACTTTAAGGTATAACCTTGAGGCAATATATCACACATAAAATGATAACATAAATCAAGTTAAGCTAACACTTTAAATTGGGTGTGATGAACACATATATCCAACATTCAATATTTAATAAATGGTGCAATGAACTCAAAGTTGTACCACAATGCCATCATTGATCATCATACAAAACCCACATCTTCCCCATCATCAACACTTTAGTTAGAGGATTTCATCAACTGTATCCAGAATACATGTTTACCTAACAATGTAAATACAACATTTATATTACATATTCAGCGTGTGATTGTACAATGTTTAATTTGGATGGTGCCTTGGGATGTTGGTTAATTTCTGGTGTCTTTCAACAACAAGCTTTAGTTGGACTGAGATATTCTTCCTTAGCTATAGACGTGGAAGTACAAGGAGTTGAAGCAACACTCACAAACAATTACTTGTTTAAACAATCCAATATTTGCTAATTAGCCATATGGCAGAAATTCATAATTTGGGATATCCCATATTCCTCCCTTACTTGAAGCTGGTTGCATTGTAGGTGACTAATTGCAAATTATGTTATTCCATAGCAAGCTAGCTAATCATGTCTCCTTCAAAGGTTATCTGGTCACTTCATGGTGGAATTTCAAAATGTGTTGTGTACCATAATTAGGTTTCTTTTGTGAAGTTTTGTATTTGATTTTTTTTTTTTTATTAAATTATATTGGCTAGCTTATAGACCCAATTCACCTTTACATTTTTACTTTAAAAAAAGAATCAAATTTATATATGCATAAAGCATGGTAACAAGTGACCACATAATTTAATAGAAAACTGAATTTAAAAAATGGCTAATCAATGGGGTGTACTATCCATCTACAAATTATTGTCAAGAATAACTATCCCCAGCTGAATTGCACAAAATGGCTGGAATTCATATTAAAGAGATAAGCTTGTCTTCATGGGGTCATGTGAAGACATTAAATGGACAATTTTATGCGAATAAAAATGTATGAAAATTGGTATAATATAAATTAATGGGTGTGGAGTTTTTATTCTAGATCTAACAATCTTCTTTCCATTGGCCTCTATTAAAAAAAAAACCCAAAACTACTAGGTCGTGTTGGCCCTATGCCTAGACATAGGGGTATGCAAAATTATCATTACATTCCTTGTGAAATAATCCTCTTCATGTTGATACTCATGCACATGATTTCTTTGACTCCTGTGTTGATATAAGAATTATGTAATCAAGCATCAATCTCTTGTCCCTAATTTTTTTTATTTCTTTTCCTTTTCTCCCCATGATCATGCAGGAAATCTTTTCATTTTGTTTTTGCTAAGAAAATATTCATAAGAGGTTTTCTTAAGACTATTTTTTTCTAGGTAAAAGACATGCAAAGGAAGAAAAAAAAAATCGTAAATGTTAACGATTGGTTTGTCATCTTCTTCTTTTTGGTGCTAAAAGAAGCCACATTTTATTAAGAGACTGTCTAAGTCAATCGAGGAGCTTAATTGGACCACAAAACAAACGACTGAAAGATACAACCCCTTTGCAAAAAAATTATTTACTTATTTATTTATTTATTTTTGACAGAACTCTAGACATATTGATGGCTAAGAGGACCGACTCTGTTTAAATATAAGACTCTATGACTAAGAGTAACCCTACAATACTCCTAATGTCTCTCACAATTGCTTTTTTTTTGGGGGGGGGGGTGGATAAATTCTCATAATTGTTTAAGTCTATGATCAACTTGTTCCTAATTTTAGATGGGTTGTTGACGGCACACACCATAGTCTGAAAATCAATGTGAATGGAGTTTATTAGGTAATTTTAATTATAATAGTAATATTATGATTTTTTTTAAAATTAATGGGATTGTTTGAATGACACCTCTATGGAAGTATTTAGAACATGTAGCATTCTTTTTATTGTCTCTTATCTTATTTTCGAAAACCCTTTATGTTAGCAGAAAAATATGTTTTTTAAATAATTTGAAAATGACTTAACAGCACATCATTCTTAGGAGGTGACTTTAAATCAAGCTAAGAGCATTCCATAATTATATTAGGCTAAAATTGGACCCTTGATATATGGGGTCTTTCATTAGATCGACTAACCTATATATTTATTTGTCAAGTGACAAATAGAAAAGTACAACTAGGCATAATCATGCTTAGGACCTTAAAAAAAATAATAAATAAATAAATTTTCACTCAATGCTATCTTTAATTTTGTGATAATGCTCCATTGCCAATGGGTGGGATAGGAAAAATCAAAGACAGATTTTTTTTTTTTTCAAAAAACATGAGAGCAATCAAGATTTTAATGCTACTCCATTTACATCCCCTTTTTCATATGAAAAAAATTATTTTGTTAGGCAAACAAAGTTCTATCAACCAACTATAAAATCATATATTATGACTCAAGATTCTTTTTGATAATTACTAATTGAAGATTTCAGCCTTTGAAAAAGAGGAAATTTATAGGCTTAGGCATTAGGGCTTCATCCTCCATGTTTGTAAAACCAGATTTATGTTAGAGCCCAACTGCCTCCCTGTCTGACATTGAGCTAGAATTTCGTCTCCCAAGCTCAACTATTAACATCATACTCTTGCAGTCCCAAGGAGACCAAAACATCATAATAGTTTTTTGGGAATGAAAAATGTGATTTAAGAAGAGAAGAAGAAAGGTAGAAAGAAGAAGATGCACAATTAAAAGTTTAAATAACTGATGTAGAAAAGGATTTCGCACGATGTCAGCACAAAACTAAAACTACATGTCCCCACCCAAATTACTGTAGCAACCCCTAGGGAACATCCTAAATACCCTCTATTTGACAAGTTTCCCATAATTCTCTCCCTCCAATGCACCCCTTAGTGATATCATACATAGAGCACTACGTCTAAACAATCATACCCAAATTGAAGATGTAATCACAAATTATGATGTTCTTGGTTGCATTTCTCATATAGGAGCTAGAAGAAACTATGCTAACCCATGACAATGTATTAAATTCAAAAATCTTTCATTACCAAAAAAAAAATTAAATAAATAAAATCAAGAATCTTTAAACAACTTAGATTAAATTATTAATGTTGTTGAGTCTTCAGTCTTCTACCCCCACCCAAAAAAAAGCAAAAGAGCCTTCAACCAAAAATAGGAACCATTTTCAAGCTTCCTCATTTGCTGATTTTTGTTTGCATAAATGGCTACATGTATGTGTGTGTGTTTGTCCTCTTTTTTTATTGAGATTTTCTTATTTGATCTAAACCGATTTATATTTTTTTAGTGAAGAATTGTATTTGTTTATGTATTTTTTTTGCTATTTGGCCTATAGATATATCTATATAGGGTAGGAGAACGTTGAAACTTAGGCACCGTTTGATAACGTTTTTGTTGTTTCTGTGTCTAGAAACAGCAGAAACGGATTTTCACGTTATCAGAAACAAAAACAAATTTTTTGGCGTTTGATAAACTTGTTTCTTGAAACGTTTTTTACAGACATAATGCCACTAAAAAACCCAATAGTATCATCGGATGCCCAAAAGGGAGAGAGGGTTCGGTTGCCTATTTTTATGTTTAAATAGTTGAGAGATTTATGGGGCACACTAGCCATTTTTTACTCTCAAATTCGTTTCTAGAAACGACAAAACAAGTCCAACTTGTTTCATCAAATTCGTTTCAAGAATTGTAAATAGACATAAATTTTGATTTATGTCTCTAGAAATTGATGAAACAGAACAACTTCATCAAAATCTATTTAAATTGTTTCTCCATTTCTGGGAACAAGAAAACGCAGAAACGACAGAAACAGAACGTTGTCAAACGATGCCTTACTTGTTCCTTCTCCCAACCTCAAATAATAATTTGCTATATTTGTATATATTGGAAAGGGAAGTGTTGGGAAATTGGATCATATGTTGTCATTGTTGGCAACTAAGAGCAACTAGAAAAATGGTATATTAGTTCGGTGTGAATCGATACTACCCAATACATGAGAGAAGTACTCATCCTATCAAAGTCTATCTAAAATCTGAAAGCATGGGAGTTTCCTAAACAGGCTACAACTACAGTGATGTGGCAGTTTTATAAAACAAGAAGGAGAGAAATAAGAAGACATGTTGTGCTTCTATTGTAAGTGGGGAGAAGAAGAGTTTGAGTAGAACTAGAACTATGGTGATGTGGCAGTGATGTGGCATTTTATAAAACAAGAAGGAGAGAAATAAGAAGACACGTTGTGCTTCTATTGTAAGTGGGGAGAAGAAGAGTTTGAGTAGAATTACAGATTAAGGAGGACTCCTTCACGCAGTAGCAGCCTAATCGGTAGAATATGACTTTAATTCTTTAAGTCGGTTTCTATTTTCAGCAATAAAAAAGAGGTTCTATCGGCAGAATTTAATGCTTCTTGATAATTAGAAAAACCGAGAAAGGAAAAGAGAAAAGAGGAAGTTCAATTCTGGTTTTTGCAACTCGACATTGTGTTATTATGTTTTCTTCTCTGATGTTGCAATAGAGATCATGAAAATGGGAGACATTACTATTGGGTGCTGCTATCATGTTGATTTAGCGTTAAATTGAATAAGGAGCGTTCGAAGTGCCGTTTAAGCATCAAGTCAGAAATCAACAATGGGATCAACACAGGCTGAGGTAATCCGTATATGAAATTCCTATTTTTGTATTCTAGAGTCTATTTATTGTTGAGAAACTCTAGATCAATGATATACTGGGTTGGGATTTTATTGATAAAATTGTGAACCTAGCAAGTTGGGACTTGTCTAGGGTGTGGGGTTATTGCCCTTGTCTGAGTTGCATCTCAGATTGAAGCAGGGATAGGTTCCTGAACCGTTGTAGCGGTTAAAAAGTTGAGTATTGGGGAAATACGAAAACCTATATGGGTATTCCTCTGTGGAGTAGGCACTCTGGCTGAACCACGTATATCTGGTGTTATTGTCTCGCATTTATTTTTCTACATATATTTGAAGTGCGTGTTGTGCAGAGTGGTAGGACACTGTCTGGTAGACTCAGCCACATTGTGGTGTGAGGTGGACGTGTCATTATTTACATGATTGGTAATTACGGGATTGTCCCGGCCAATCTAGAACTTGCAATTAAGGAAGTTTTTGAAACCACTGATTCACCCCCCTCTCAGTGTCAACCTGGGAACATCAAATGATATCAGAGCAAGGTTCCCTAAGGAGGAAGCTTAACAGTTTCGGGTTTGAATACTGAGAAGATATAGATAGCATCCAATGATGGTAATCGTATGCATAGAAAGATTCATTTCTTTGATGGATCGAATTACAACTTCTGGAAAATCAGGATGGAGGCTTACCTAAAGTCTCAGGGTTATGGAGTTTGGTTAGCAGTGAAGAATGGTTACAACCCCACCACTACAGACATCCAGATAAAACAGAGATGAATAAGTGTGAAGACGGTACTAAAGCAGTGAATGCACTTCTAGGCTCCCTAGTGAGCAATGAGTTTGTAAAAGTGGTCGGTTGCACAACATCAAAGGACATATGGGACAAGTTAAAGAGTGTTCATGAGGGAAATGATAAAATCAAAGAGGCAAAGTTGCAACACCATAGGAATTTATTCGAAAGTCTAAAAATGTCTGAGGGAGAGACCATTGATCAATTTATGAGCAAGGTAAACGAAATCATCAATTCTATTAAAGGGTTAGGAGAAGAGGTAAAGGATGCAGAGGTGGTGAAGAAAATATTGAGATCTTTACCTGACTTGTACAACCCTAAGGTGTCTTCCATTGAAGAATCTAAAGACTTGAACACAATGAAATTAGATGAACTACATGGAACTCTGATTGCTTATGAGATGAAGATGGTCAAGTCCAAGCCCATAGAAAAGGAAGTTGCCTTCAAAGCTTTGAAGAAATTGAAAATCAATGAAGATAGTGAATAAAAAGATTCCGATGATGAGTTAATAGCTTACTTGGCTAGGAAACTCAAGAAAGGTAGAGGTAAATACAAAGGAAAACTCCTTTGAAGTGTTTCAATTATGATGGTATAGGGCACTTCGCTTCCAAGTGTCCAAAGAATGATAAATTGAGTGACTCTGAGGATGAAGATGCTCAAGAAAGCAAGTTTAAGAAAGGAAAGAATAAGTTTATTCCTAAAAGAAGAAATTTCAAGAAGAAAAGCTTAATATCAAAGAAGTGCAAGTCTTCTTCAGAGGAGTCATCAGAGGACTATAATAAGTCAGATGAGACACTATTTATGGCACTTGGTGATAGAATGCAACACCAGACTACTGAAGAGTCTGAGGAAGAGGAAGAACAAGAAGCTTAGTATGACTTAATAGCAAATTTGTATTCTGCTTTAACTGATCTCAAGGAAGAGAGGAAGAAAATGAAAGTTCTAGAGATTCAGCTTGTTGAAAAGGGGAACCAAATTAGTCAGTTAAATATTACAGTTGAAGATAAGACTAAGATCAATGATGAGTTGAGTGTCAATCTATCATCCAAGGCAGAAGAGTGCACTACCCTTGAAGAGAAATTGGAGATATTGAAGACTGAATTGAAAGAGATACAGAAGATGAATTTACAAGAAGAAACTACACCATCTCCTTCAATTACTATCTTAAAATCCAAGGGTAAAGAAATTATGATTCAATCAGTTGAAGCAAATACTCCATCATCAAGCAAAGGAAATGAAAATGTGTTAGATAAGATTTTGAGTTGTCAAAGACCTCTACATATGAAGACTGGCCTTGGATATGTAGCACAGGGATCTTCTGAAGTAGTGGAGACTAAAGGCAAAGGAACTGCAGAAATTTCAATGAGGTTTGTCAAGGAGAAACAGAGGAGCTCACAAATGTTTTACAATGATGGATTTACTTCAGTTGACTATCAGAGACACAGAGGTTCTTGGCAGAGACAGAGCTTTAAAGGTTACTGTTATGGGTGTAACTATTATAGACACAGGGTGGCAGATTGCAAAAGACAAGCCAAGCCTACAGTACTGACTAGCTAGAACAGGTTTGCTCCATTGTCGGAGAAAAGTGTAGAGTGTTATAGGTGTCATAAGATGAGACACATTGCCAAAAATTATAAGACCATACTTCCCTACCAGAGGCAAGAGAAAGGAAGGCAAAATGACAATTCTTCATGGAAACAAGGTCAGAGACAAAGATAACTTATTACTGTGGCAAATAAGGCAGTATGGGTTGAGAAAAAAAAAGAAAGCAAGAAGCAAGTCATTAATTGTTCAAACAACATTTAAAGCTCATAGCAAGCCGTCACCGTGGATTCTTAATAGTGGATGCTCCACTCACATGACAGGTGATAAGGGAAAGTTTCTGAGTCTAGATTCAACTGAGAGTGGATGTGTCAAGTTTGGAAACAATGATAGTGCAAAGATAAAAGGCAGAGGCATAGTTAAGTTGGACAGAGGAAAGATCAAGTCAAATAATGTCCTATATGTTAGCGGTCTGATGCACAACTTGCTCAGTGTGAGTTAAATTTGTGATAATGGTAATGAGGTTTTGTTCACCAAGGAAGGTTGCGTAATCAATAAAATCAAAAATGGAAAGATTGTGGCACAAGGGACAAGAACTACAGGAAACTTATACACTCTGTTAGAAGCAAATGAAGATACATGCATGATGGGACAGGAAGATGAATGTTGGTTATGGCATAGAAGGATTGGGCATATCAGCTTCAAGAACTTAGCTAAATTGAGCAAAAAGAAGGCAGTCAGAGATCTTCCAAAGATCAAGTCTACAACAAATCATATTTGTGCACCATGTCAAAAGGGAAAACAGACTAGGGCCACATACAAGTCAAAGGAGCATTATTCAAGTAAACTATTGGACTTGATTCATACAGATCTTTGTGGACCCATGAGAACAGAGGCAATTGGTGGAGAGAGGTACTTTATCCTATTCATAGATGAGTACTTCAGGATGACTTGTGTTATGTTCTTTAAAGACAAGACTAAAGCCTTAGACTATTTCAAGATCTTCAAGAAGAAGGTAGAGAATGAAACTGGTAGGACAATTAAGTGCCTGAGATCTGATCAAGGGAAGGAGTTTACTTGGAATTTATTTTCTAACTTCTGTCATGAGCATGGGATTAGGATTCAACATTCTGCAGCCCGTACCCCCCAACAAAATGGGGTTGTGGAAAGAAAGAACAGGACCGTTTAAGAGATGGCAAGGACAATTTTGATTGAAAACAATGTTGCTAGGAGGTTTTGGAGAGAAGCAATATATTCTGCAGTGCACGTCCAGAACAGGTGTTTCTTTAGACCAAATGAATCCAAGACACCATACGAGCTATGGTATGGAAGGAGAGCCACTGTTAAATATCTTAGGGTATTTGGTTCCAGATGCTTCATCAAAAGGAAGGAGGATAGCCTTGGAAAATTCGATGACAGAGCAAATGAGGGGATTTTCTTAGAGTATTCTTCAAAGAGTAAGGCCTACAGATGCTATAATAAAAGATTGGGCAAAGTGGTAGAGAGTTCAGATGTAAGAATTAATGAACATGTACCCCATTCTAAACAGATAGAACCAGTAGAGCAGACTCATGAGGACTTTTATGATGATGCAACTGTAGATGATGAAGTTCAAATCATGTTGATGATGAGGATATAGATGCTCATGAGACTGACACAATGACAGAGAGAGATGGAGGACCCAGTTTTGAAAAGTGGCAAAAAGTGCATCCCCCACATCAGGTCATTGGAGATCCTAAAGCGGGAATGCAAACAAGAAAGATGAAATCTGCTACTTATTCATTACTTTCTCAAATTGAACCCAAGTCTATTGGGGAAGCAACTAAAGATGAGAACTGGGTGAAGGCAATGAATGAAGAGTTGGATCAGATAGAGAAGAACAACACTTGGGAGTTAGTTCCTAGACCAGCCAATAAAAACATTATTGGAACCAAGTGGGTTTTTAAAAATAAGTTGAATGAAGATGGTTAGGTGGTTAGAAAAAAAGCCAGACTAGTGTGCAAAGGCTACACTCAGGAAGAAGGGATAGACTTTGATGAGACATTTACGCCGGTAGCAAGATTGGAATCCATACAGATGTTCTTAGCATTTACGGTTTATAAAGGCTTCAAGGTTTATCAGATGGATGTCAAGTCTGCGTTCTTAAATGGTAATCTTGAAGAAGAAGTGTACATTGAGCAACCAGATGGTTTTCACATTGGAGATGATCCAGACATGGTCTGTAGACTAAAGAAAACCCTCTACAGCTTGAAACAAGCTCCAAGGGCTTGGTACTCCAGACTAGACAATTACTTACATCAGTTGGGAATTCGGAAGGGCATTGTTGAGAGTAACCTATATGTTATGATAGAGAACAAAAGTCAACTGGTAGTGGTGGTCTATGTAGATGATATCATCTTTGGAGGGCAAAATGATAAGGTGTGTAGAAAGTTTGCAGAGCGAATGACGGTAGAGTTTGAGATGTCTATGCTGGGGGAGTTATCATACTTTTTAGGTTTGCAAGTGAATCAACAACAAAATGGTATCTTAATATCTCAAGCATAGTACATCAAGGAGATATTGAAGAAATTTATGATGGAGGATAGCAAACTAGTAAGTACTCCCATGGTAGTAGGTTGCAAGTTGAGCTCGAGTGACGAGTCAAGTTCTGTAGATCAGACTCTCTACAGGTCAATGATTGGAAGCTTGTTATACTTGACAGCATAAAGACCTGATATCCTACAAGCAGCTTGTTTGGTTGCTCGATTTCAAGCTAGTCCAAAAGAGACTCATCTAGTGGCAATCAAAAGGATTTTTAGATATCTTAGAGGTACGATGGAGTATGGTTTATGGTACCCCAAGATTGAAAGTTTCACACTCACAACATTTTCAGATGCGGATTGGGATAGCAGTGTGGATGATAGGAAGAGCATTAGTGGTGGTGCATTCTTTTTGGGGCAGAGTCTAGTGGCATGGCATAGCAAGAAACGAGAATCTGTTTCTTTATCTACAACAGAGGCTGAATACATTGCCGCTGCAGCTAGTTGTACACAGGTGATTTGGATGTAGAGACAAGTAACAGACTTTGGAATTCACAATGATGAACCAGTGTCTATTAAGTGTGATAATATGAGTGCCATTAATATTTCAAAAAATCCAGTGCGGCATTCAAGGACAAAGCATATTGACATCCGATATCATTTCCTGAAGGAGAAGTTCAATGCAAATGAGGTGAGAATGGATTTTGTTCTTTCATCTAAGCAAGTGGCAGATATTTTCACGAAAGCACTTCCCAAGGAAAATTTTGAAGCCCTTAGAAACAAACTTGGAATTGTCACTCCACGAGCACAGTAGATGATATGTGTGCAGGGGGAGTAGCTGAGTAAGCATAGAGACATCAAATCCCTATAGGATAGGAAGATGCGGTGGGCACTCCTATAGGTGAGTCTATGCAGGGGGAGCTTCTATATAGGGGGAGCAGCGTCACCCTTTGTAACTTGTTGTCAAAGGGGGAGAGAAGTACATATATAGTTCAAATAATGTTGCCAACAATTCCAAAGGGGGAGATTGTTGGGAAATTGGATCATATGTTGTCATTGTTGGCAACTAAGAGCAACTAGAAAAATGGTATATTAGTTCGGTGTGAATCGATACTACCCAATACATGAGAGAAGTACTCATCCTATCAAAGTCTATCTAAAATCTGAAAGCATGGGAGTTTCCTAAACAGGTTACAACTACAGTGATGTGGCAGTTTATAAAACAAGAAGGAGAGAAATAAGAAGACACGTTGTGCTTCTATTGTAAGTGGGGAGAAGAAGAGTTTGAGTAGAACTAGAACTATGGTGATATGGCAGCGATGTGGCATTTTATAAAACAAGAATGAGAGAAATAAGAAGACACATTGTGCTTCTATTGTAAGTGGGGAGAAGAAGAGTTTGAGTAGAATTACAGATTAAGGAGGACTACTTCACGCAGTAGCAGCCTAATTGGTAGAATATGACTTTAATTCTTTAAGTCGGTTTCTGTTTTTAGCAATAAAAAATAGGTTCTATCGGCAGAATTTAATGCTTCTTGATAACTAGAAAAACCGATAAAGGAAAAGAGAAAAGAGAAAGTTCAATTATGGTTTTTGCAACTCGACATTGTGTTATTATGTTTTCTTCTCTGATGTTGCAATAGAGATCATGAAAAGGGGAGACATTACTATTGGGTGCTGCTATCATGTTGATTTAGCGTTAAATTGAATAAGGAGCGTTCGAAGTGCCTTTTAAGCATCAAGTCAGAAATCAACAATGGGATCTACACAGGCTGAGGTAACTCGTATATGAAATTCCTATTTTTGTACTCTAGAGTCTGTTTATTGTTGAGAAACTCTAAATCAATGATATACTGGGTTGG
>NC_056559.1:7334505-7349210 GCF_013358625.1 Macadamia integrifolia
GTAAACACACATAAAAATAAATAAAATAAAATAAAAATAAAAATAAAGATAATACTCGTACATGAAACATGGCCACTAATAATATGAGCAACATTCATTAATCATAGATTGGAAAAATTCATACATACGTGATACGTCTCAATAGTTAATATGGTTCTAAGTATGGCATGAATATCGTTACCAAAAAAGTATCGGATGAATATTGTATGTGAAAAAAATGAGGTGTATCGAATACCGGTTTCCCTACCCAAAGAAAAAAAAAAAGAATACTGGTTTTTATTTATAAATATATGTATCGTTTATGTTTCGGATTCGGTTTTGGTACACTTGGATGATCGAGGATTTCTCCTCCATTATCGAAATCGACAGCCAATGAAACTCGATGTGTCGTCAACCGAAGCGTAGCATCACAAGTTACTCCCCAACAATTCCAAACCTTTAACTGGATCGGATTAGGGAAGTCACCGGAAAGCAAGGTTTCCATCCCACGGTCGGTGACAGCTGGGCAGTGCGTGATACAGAGCCTAGTTATAAAATTCTCTGAATTATTCATGAATAATTCGGCCGAACAGAATTTTATTTAATTTTACAAATAATTCGGTCCGAATCGGAATCAAATAAAAAATTCTAGAATTTTATAGACTTTTTTAAAATTCACGAATAATTCGACCAAACCGAATTTTATCCGAATTATAACCTAATTTTATCCCATGTAAGACAAAAAAATTTATCTTGAATAAGTCAATATGCATTTAGAAAATAGTGTGATTATTATGCATTTAGTATCTAATGTTACTTTTCTTCTTGTTTTAACAGAAATCGACAAAGCTTATCTTTCCTGAGCTAATCTCTCACACTTCTATCAAAAATAAAAAAAATAAATCTCTCACCCCATTGTGGTTTGACTAAGTCTTACGGTCGTCGTTACTGTCTCTCTAGTTTTTTAGGTGAACATGCATGGTGAGTGACGTGGGTCTAGCTGAATTTTTACTCAGTCCCCCCTTCTTAATCTCTCTTTCTTTGATTAGAAAAAAAAAAAAACTAAATATAATATTTTTATCTTTAAATTTTTTATTTTTATATCATTTGTATGTTATGTATATATGGTAATTAATAGATAATATGAAACAAGTATTGCAAATATTAAAAATAAAATCGAAAATTTTTGTAATTCTTGAATCCAAATCTGAACTCGAATTTTATTATCTTAGTTTTTTTTATCGATATTTTGACCGAGTTGAATTTATGAAATGAATTAATCCAAATAATACCTGAATCCGAATTTAATAACTATAATAGAGTCTCCGCAATGCCACCATGCATTTAGGAACAGCAGCAATGTAAGAAAACTCTGCATCATCAAGTTATTACGACATAGTACCAAGAGCTTGAGTTTGTGGCAATTGGCAGCGAGGAAGCCCAAACTTAAACAAGTAGGATTGACGGCAACGAGAACCAAATCCTCAAGGTTAAGGCACCGTTTGGCTATGGCAATGAGGCCGTCGTAACCTATCATATACGATCCATGGATGTAGAGTTTCCTTAGGAGGTTGCAGTGGTGAGCGATGGAGACAAGCCCTGCATTAGTGCACCTTGGATTCCTAACAAAGTTCAATATCGCAAGATCCGAGCAGTTAACAGAGATAGCAGCAAGGCCAAGGTCGAAGTCCAGTTATCTGTTCCACTATGGATTTGAGGATCTCATCCCAATCCCCGAAGCCAAGGTCCTGAGATTCTTGGAGCCCATAATCAAGGGTCCGAAGGTTTCGACGTAGTGGAGATGCTCGATCCGCGATCACAGTTGAGGTTGAGTTTGGTGACGGCATCGAAGCGAGTGAAGAGAGAGTGGATGATGGTTGGGTGGAGATTGGTATTTTTGCCCTTGAGAGAGAGGCGACGTCGATTCTGACCCACGACACGGAACCAACGGCGGCAGACGAGAGAACAGCTTTTCCGATCGCGGGAACCCAGGGACTTAAAGATTTAGGCTAAACACTCATCGAGGAGATCGGAGATCATCATGTCCATATTGTCGTCATTGTTAATAATATCTTCTTCTTGATCATCACCTGGACGATGAATTGGAGAGATCAGGGCCGCCGTGGATCTTCTTCTTCTTCTTCTTCTCTTCATCCGATGAATAATACGGATGCGGTTGCTGTGCCGGCCTTCCGATGCTGATGTGGTACCGACGGTTGAGGCCGCCATGCATGCAATTGGTCCAAGTTTGCTTTCCTGACAAGTCTCCTGAATTCTAAGACTCCTAACTTAACTGGAGGACTCGATTTCAAGGTCCGACTTCAACAAGACTCAGGAGTCGGACTTCTCGGAGGGCCAGAGGGGTATTAAAAGGAAGCAAATTGCTTTTTGGAAGGAAGATCTTGTCTCGTAAATTGCCTTCCTAATTTATTATTATTATTAATATTAATGGAGAAAAAATAAAAATTCAATACAAGGAGAGTATGGATATTACGGATATTACATTATTGTAGAAGTTAAGGTTAGTAAAATGTGATTGTTTTTCAATCACCTATGAGTTGCATTGGAAGTACCACATCGTTGCATCGTTGCAAGGCCTGTGAAAAAAAAATGGGACAAAAGCCTATATGCATCTAAAAAAAGTGATGCTTCACTTCGAGGGGTAACGATGTGGTACTAAAATCCAAAAATAATTGTTTCAATTTAGTAGAGTCAGTTCAAATCTCTCCAAGCCTCCATCCGATATCTCTTGCATGCTTTACTCTCATGAGAAGCACCAAATACAACAATCGTAATATTTCACGGTCATCATATAATCAACACTTAATGAGATACCATTGTCTTTATCAATTAGACAAGAAGCCAATATTAGTGACTCCCACACAAATACATTGGATCATCTTGTTCGTGAAATTTGGGCTTCATTCAATAGGGGAGTATCAATATCTTCTTCACAGTGGATAGCTCTAAACCACAATATCCCATATTTGCTAAGCAGACCATAAAACTTTATTTTTTTTCTCCAAAGATTACTCAATGATTAATTTTTTTTTTAATCTAAAAGTATTGTAGGTAGCCACATATAAACAAACCTATTGAATATCACACTTAGAGAGTTGAGGCCTCCCTTGGCACAGGCCCAAGAGGAGCCCAATTTACTTAAATACTATCTTGGGTGGGCTGACCTATTGTTTGTTATATCACAGTTTGTACCATTTAACAGCGATATTGGGCTAGCAATATTGACAGGATGAGATCCATATTGGGGAATATAACATTAGTGTCATAGTTGACAAATTTACAAATAAACTTGAGAAAAGTCATGATCATAATATCCAACTTATTTTTTTATATTATTATTATATAAAATAATATTTTAGGAAAAAAATTTCAATTAATTGCATGTTGAGTTTTCTTTTTTTAGTGCGAACAAGGATTAAAGTATCGGTATCGGTCGTCGTATCGATCGACCAAAATTAAGACACGTATCGGAGGGTATCGTATCGTATTGGAGATACACTATGATACGCTAAAGATACATACATAAATGGATATAAAACACCTTTTTAAACACTTTTGCATTAAAAATTTATTAAAAAAAGCTATTGATAACATGTACTATGCATAAACACTAAATTGAGGGTGTCGCACTAAAAATTCAAGGTTTGTAGTTGTCCCAAAAATGTAAAATCCTTATTCAAAACCTTGATTTCCACTTTAGTTAGAGAGAAATATGACTGGCAGCAACTTTGAAACAAAAACACCTCAAAAAATCGTGTTTTTTGAAAAAATACCCATCTTGGCCATTATATGACCGTAGCGCACTGTATCGGTACATACCAATACTCACCGATATGTACTGATCGATACATACCGATATTCACTGATATGTACTGATACTCATCGATATGTATCAATCGATACATACAAATACTCACCGATACGTACTGATATATACCAAAACGTATATTTCACCTTGATTTTATATTTTTCATAGAGTATCAGTACGTATCGATAGTGTATTGGTGCATATCGATATGTATCATAGGATATATATCGATACGAAAGGATTTTAAAAATTTCATGTATCGTATCGGTGTGTATTGTATCGATCGGCTAAATTTAAGATACGTATCGAAGGGTATCGTATCGGTATCGGAGATACTTTAAACCATGAGTGCGAATTACTAATTTGTAGGTCCCTTACTTTGGGAGAGTAATGACAAAGCCATAGATTATTAAGGAAATCAATGACTTTAATTTTATTCTTAAGACTTTAGAATTATATACATGTAATCAAAGCCCAACTTGCTCATGATTAGGTTTGAAATCCAATTGGATGTATTTGACAGAAGCCATCCTAACATGAGATGGGAATCCTAGGTTATAGCTATACAATAAACTAAAGACCTTCCAAAATTAAATGAGCTAATAGATTTATTGGTAACATATAAAATGACAAACCATCATGAGAACCCAAAAATCTTGAGAATCTAGTCTTAAAATGTAAGGAAGATTACTCCGAAAATGAAGTTGAATTTAGAACATAAGGAAGACATAGCTTTACTTTCAAAAAGAATTTCAACAAAGGTAAAAGAGAAAAAGTATGTTTATTTAACATTATGGGATAGTGAATGCTATCATAGCTATCATCCACTTAGATCGCAGATGCACAGATGGAGAATAAAACTTGGGATCGTGCGCCTATCCACACAATCCCCAACTAGTCCTAACCATCTGGGCAACCTACGGATATAAGTTAAAGCTGAACTGTATGATATGCTGACGTCATTACCTCTACATTATTTATAAAATAAAAAATAAAAAATTTCATCCATTTTTAAACCCATTGAGTTAAAGAATAATCATATTTTCTAATCTTGTAAAGCATTTTTTTTATAGATTTCGTGTCAGAGTTCTACATGTAAGAAACATTTATATTTTTTTTCTTTCAAATTATTAATACAGGTACTAAAATACATGTAAATACGCTATTAACTATGTTTATATGTTAAGTGAATTTTTTTGGGTAAAATAAAGGGATACTCCATGATAGTGATTATAGTCCCTAGGCAAAAACCCCATACGAAAAGCATCCGGAGATTATATGTTGACATTTCTCCCTACGATTTATCGGGAGTCAAAATGAAAACATTCATACAGTCACACAACTAATCCTCATATTCACCAATATTATTTAGAAATGGTATTAGACTCAAAATTAAAACATATGAGTGATAATATGACTCAAAAGTGAAGGCAACTGATATATTATCGTACATAGATATCTCTATAATAGTGGTAGTGACGTCAGCATGTCATACAGTTCAGCTTCAACCCGTTGGATTCTTAGAACTGGAAGTATCCGACTTCTTTTGATTGTTATGTTCTTTGTGCACAATGAAGCATACATTTCTTTGATACAACGAGTACAAGGATCGTGCTGAAACTTCTTTTATTGAAAAGCAACTATAGGTAATGATTTTGTATATTTGTAAAATCTGATTTTCTCCATTTTCGCTTGACTATATTCTACAACAAAATGGCCCAAGATGTTTATTTTTTTACTTCATTTAATAAGATCTTAGTTATAATAATAAAGATAAATATATATATATATATATATATAATCCTTATTGATTATATACTCCATCGAAGTGTTCATTTTCTCAACTAAATGGAATTCTTACTATTTATATATAACCTATCAAATAAAATTGTTAGAGGAGACTACTAACAAGAGAGGCACCTCCACCCAACGTTGTAAAGAGTTGGAAAATAAGACAAGAGAATTATCCAAACACTGCGATGTTGAGGTGGCACTGATCAACTTCTCTAGTTCGGGGTAGAAATCATCATCTTCTCTAGTACAAAGAAATTGACCGAGTACTCTAGTTCTAGGTATACATCAACTTTTCTCTTCCTCTATTTAATTGCATTGTGTGGATTATAATTAGTTTATAGCCCACTCCTAGCCCTTGATTTGACGGGCTAATGCGATTGAAGAACAAGTTATATATTGTGTGGATTTTTGCTTCATGGTGGTGATTATAGCCTCTAAGCAAAAATCCTATAAAAAGCATCATGAGATTATATATTGACATCTCTCCCTATAATTTATCAGGAGTAAAAAATATATGAACATTCATACAGTCACAGAACTAATCACCATGTTCAGCTGTATTATTTAGAAATGATATTAGACTTAAAATTAAACATATAAGTGGTAATATGACTCAAAAGTGTAGGCAACTGATATATTATTGTATATAGATATCTCTATAAAACTTATCTAGCCATATATTTTGTTGGGAGTGGTAAGGGATCATGACTAGGTATGTTTATGAGGTTGTGCCATTGACTCATATCGATGTTGGCTAATTTTGGTTTCAATGGGTCATGTTGACACTGAAACAAATAAGATTTATAATTGTGATTTTTTTTTTCCACATAAATAACATATAGCTGCGAATTAACTATTGTTTTTAATCCACAACTAGAAGTGTCTTCACTACACCTGTAAGTACGGATGTCTTACCGCAAGAAAATGGTACTCTGTAGTTATGGTTTTTTAGCTGCATATTTTCTTACAGTAAATCTATAATTGTGGATTTTAGTTATGGAATTTGTGCCCAACTTTTTTTGCTGTGATTTTTAGTTACTGATTTTTATGCAACACAATATGTAACTGCTTATTTTGACAAAAAAAAAATTACCCTGAAATTGTAGTTGCGATTTTGTAATTGTGGATTATTTGTATAGTAAAATCTATAACCATGGATTTTAACTGTAAAGATTTTATTACAAATATATGTAACTGCAGATTATAATTGCAGATTTATGTGTAACAAAGACTATAACTACAGATATTAATTGTGAAATTTTATATGAGAAACTTGTAACTGTAGATTTTGATTTAATACATATAAAATAAAATACATTTAATACATATTTTCACGAATGTTTGAAGTATTTTGATCACCATATTATACACTCTCTCATAGCCCTGATTTTCAAAACTTTATTTTTCCTATGGCCAAAATACATTTGGGCTAAATTTTATGTGAATAAGAGACCTAGCATCCACTCGTTCACGAAATTTAGATCCCATTAGATTTACCACATTGTATTTAAAATGGGCATGTAGAAAAAACTTTCTACACTTACTTCATTTAATAAGGGGAGTATTAATATCTTCTGGATAACTCTACAACCATGATACCCCATCTTTATGGTAATCATACCATAAAACTATTCCACATTAAAATAATACTAGTGTATAAAGAACATTGGCACATGTTAATAATTTGATGATCCTATAAATTAAATTTTAATCAGTTTGAACATAAAAATAAGACATCAACATATATTTATATAGATGGAAGATTATAATTTTCATTTTTTGTCCAATATAAAGATTCATCTCTCTTGTTCAGGTCAAAGTTTTAGTCCAAATTGAATGGAGTTTGTGAATTGATAAATAAAGCATAAAAAAATCGAGAGATTTCGAAGTGGTATAATAGTACCATTACATTTGGACACACACAAGAATGTATGCGATGACACAGGATGGCACACTAAAAAAAAGTGGTTTTTGTGTGATGGTTTTTAATTTTAATTTTAATTTAATTAATTTTTTTATTAGTTTATTATTTTTTTGTGACGGTAATAAATTTTGAGTCTCTACAAAAGTATACACTATAGGAGAGTATTTGATTAAATTGGATTAAAATGTTGAAATTGATCAAAATGACAAGAATCGATTTGACCAATCATGATTGATTAAATTAACCCGATTCCAATTTTTGAAACTATGCTCTCCTTCGTCCCAAACTTTCCCCTTCAACGAATTGTGTGTAACCCTCCATTTAAGGATGTGAATTTGAAACCAAAACCATTTATTGAAATCGAACCGGGCCATTTACATCGAAACTGTAGAACCGTTTAGTAAATGGTTTGGTTTTGGTTTCAAGTTTAAGATCGATTAATTAAATGGGTTGAGTCGGTTTTAACCGTTGGTTTCAAACCGAATTGACACCGTGAAAATCAAATCGTTTAAAACATCAAAATTGATCCGATTAACCTGTATAACGATTAAATATTTGGTTCTTTTAACAAAACATGATGGTTTAATTTAGGGAAGAATTAAGGACCATAGAGGTTGTCCAATAGTCTATTCAATAATTTACTCTAATTATGTAGTTATGTAGTTAAATCCTTGATTGTTCAATGCCTCATTTAATTTGATATAAGATTGAAGCATTTATCAACAAAAGCAAATTTTAGTGAGTATAAAAATAAACTAGCAAACTGATTACTAGCTGTTTAGAAACCGTATGGAATAAATTGCGATCAAAACTGTTTAAAATTGTGAAACCGACACCATTTAAAAACGTGGAATCGAAACCGTTTACTAAACGATTAGGGTTTCAAAAAATGCAATCGTTTAGTACATGATACGATTTTGGATTTCAGTCAAATAAATGTGAACCGAATCGAACTACACCATATACACCAAGATTGAACTGTTTAACACCCTTACCTCCATTGATACATCATCGAGCATTATTAGTCATTGCTGACAGAGTTTTAAAACCAAGAATCGGTCAAACAGAAAACGAGTTCGATTATGGGTGGACCTAGTCAAACAGAAACTGATCCCCATAAATCGTGGCGTTTGATTTCATTCTTATACGTTACTCCACCCTCCCCAGGCTCGAACTCGATCGTGCATAGGATATTAAAACAAGAATCGATCCTTTTGCAGATTCCAATCTAATTCAGATCAGATTGGAATCGGTCCCAATAACTCTAGAAGAAATCGTGGAGGATCGATCCCAAGTGTTTATATATTTCAAAACCCAAACTGAAGTATAGAGTTGGGCTACCCTGTTCCTGGCCCAAACGGAGCCCAAAATCATTGTATATAGGATCATATGTTTTGGGGAAATGGACCACCTATTGCTAGGAACCCATCCTTACAAGCCCACTAATTTTTTTTTTCCATGTGTTAAATTTCATAAATTAATTAAATTGAATACCCTCTTGTGTACATCTCCCTACGTATTTTCACCGACATTTATAGTATTCCAACCACTACATTGCATACTTTCTCATAGTCCTGGATTTTATAACTTTATTTTTCCTTTTGGAAAAATACATTGGATCCTCTTGTTCATGAAATTTAGGCCCATTAAATTAACTACGTTGCATTTAAAATGGACATATAGGAAAGCAAATTTCTACACGTACTTCATTCAATAGGGAGAATATTAATGTCTCTCTATAGGGGGATATCTCCAGACCACGATATCCCATCTTTAGTAAGCAGACCATAAAAAAACTTTTCCCTTAGATTAATTACCGAATAATTTCTGTGTTTTATTATCTAAAAGTGTTGTAGCTGGCCACATGTAAACAAACCTCTTAAATAAAATTTATGATAGTTGAAGTTGAGGGCCCAGGCTCAGGCCCAAGCATAGCCTGAGCTACTTAAATATTATCTTGGGTGGGCTGACCCATTATTGTTTCAACACATTTTATACCATTTTTTGACAGTGGTATTGGGCCATCAACTTTGACATGATGAGATCTAGATTAGGGGATAAACCATTAGTGCCATTAGTTGATAACTTTGCAAATAAACTTGGGAAACTTATGGTAATAATTTCTAAATCATTTTTTTTTTTAAATAAAAATGGGCTCTCTTTGGGGTTTGATGTATAATTCCTGAATAATTTAGTAATTTGAAATAAAATTGTGTCTCTCTAAGGATTTTAAGGAAAATTTTCAAAAATTTTGGAAAATTAATAATCTAGCAAAATATATGCTCTTCAAAATATGTGTGTCAAATTTTACATATAATCTAGTAAACAAATAATTCGATCTGCAAGAGGATTTGTAATAAAGCCCATATCGAATTCAAGCTTTATAATAAACATTTCAACATGGTATCAGGGCTCATGATTCTTTAATTTTTCTCTAACATTATAACCCCACAATCGGATTTTCGAATTAAGCCTATTTACTTGGAGTTTTCTCCACTTATGAGCTTTTGGTCAATCCATCCAATAACATATAGTAAAAGAATCAATCTCCAGTATAAATTTTTTATCAAGTCTATCCCATGGACGATGTGAACCCAATGAAGATGAAAACATGAAAGGAAGAACAGAAGTTACATGAGCTTCCATCATCAGTGGGGATCCAATAGCATAAAACGAAGGTCATGAGATGGAGTCATGGAGATATGTCATTTAACTTAAAGGTAGAAAGAAGCTGGAAAGTAAGCCTCTTTTATTGACAGTTCGATGTTAAAGCACTTTCACTTTTCTTTTATTTAGCAACTGTGTCTGTGTGTGTATGTCGCTTCTCTATCTTTTTCAGCCATAGCTTTGTGGGATTACCCGGGTTTTGTGTGTGTGAAACTGCGATCCCAGGAATCTACTCTCTCTCTCTCTCTCTCTCTCTCTCTCTCTCTCTCTCTCTCTTAAAAAGCAAAGGGATCAAGAGAGTGGAGGGACCTCTTCGGCCCAAGCTCTCTTGTTTTCGTTTTCCAAGTTGTAGTGCATTGTGGCTATCATTTGTTGTGTAATAACTAAGAAGAATAAGAAGAACCCTATCAAGGGTAGTAAAGCTACAAACGAGCTATGCCAAGTGCCAACCCAATAACTCAAAGCATTGTCTCATCCAAGCACACAGGGTTACAGAAGAAGGGGAGTGGTGCCCATGTCATTGTTTCTCCTTCTTTCTTTTTGTTTTGGTGGGTTTCGTGCATGGGAGATTGTGCTGTGGTGGTGGACCTTGTGCATGGCTCCCATGGATTGGGTAGTTGCATGGGAAGAGTGGGTGCCTGGGTGGGGATCTTAAAAAGATTTAAAAGTTTCTCTGTCATCATTCAGATTTGGTACTTAAACCCACTTAGACAGAGAAGCTGGAGGAACAAAATAAGGGCCACCTCTTGTTGTTAGTCTTAGGACCACTACCCTAACACTTCCAAAAAGGTTAGACGGCGTCAGCACTCAACAAAGATATTAGTTAAGATCGATGCTGCAATCTGCATGCAATATGCATGAATTAAGCGATGGTGGTGGGTCACAACTCACAACTCACATGTGACAAACCTTATACGTACTATAGTCTTGGCTTTGTTGGGCACTTAATTAGGCTAATTCACTAACCCTTCTTGGTTTTACAAGATTCTCTTTCTCTCATGCATTGGGGGTAGGGGTGTCAAATCCTAAACCGAATCAATAAAACCGGTCGGACCAAACCAATAATAGCCTGGACCAAAGCAATCTGAAGCCTTATTGGTTTGGTTTCGGTTCGAAGTATTGCAACTCCAAAACCGGCTCAGAACCCAAATCGAAACCGAAACCAAACCGGTAAGAAACCGACAACAGTCCAAAATTCATTAAAAAAAAAAAAAACTAAATTTTGCATAGTTTTGTATACATTTGTATGGAAAATTGAATCCAAAAGGGACAAAAAATCGAAACCATCCCGATTATAAACTGATATAAGAATCCAAAACCAAAATTTCTTTATTGGTTTGATTTCGGTTTCAACATTTCCACACCGAAATTGACTCAACCTGGACCGACCCGTTGACACCCCTAATTGGGGGTGATTTTACTTCATTCATGGAAATTTATATCTCAAAAGCATTAGAAGATATGAAACATCATATATGCATATCAATTTTGATCAGCATTTGCACAATTATGAAGAGATCCAATACATAAATGGGAGGGGGGGTGTGCATATGATTTAATTTAGGGTTTTCGATATTTTCTACCACTATGCCTAGTTAATACAACACTTCATTATTCGTCACATGGCAACACATGGGTGGGGTTCTCAATCACATGGACTAACTCATATACTATCAAGTGGTAAATACTGAAGAGTTATAATACTTGTGACACTAAGGAACTGTTTGACAACATTCCGTTTTTGTCGTTTCTGCGTTTTCTTGTTCCTAGAAATGGAGAAATAGCCTAAAAAGCGTTTGATAAAATTGTTCCGTTTCACTCGTTTTTAGAAACATAAATCAAAATTTATATCCATTTACAATTTTAGAAACGACTTTGACGAACATCGTTTCTAGAAACGAATTTGAGAGAAAAAAAGGTTGTTGTACCCGATAAATCTCTCAACTATTTAAACCTAAAAAGAGGCAACCAAACCCTCTTTCCTTATTGGGCATCTGGTGATACTATTGGGTTTTTTTAGTGGCATTATGTCTGTAAATAACGTTTCAAGAAATAGGTTTATCAAACAACAAAAAATCATTTTTGTTTCCGGAAACGTGAAAAACCGTTTTTATTGTTTCTAGACACAAAAACAGTAGAAACGTTATCAAACAGTGCCTAAAAAACCGATTTAATTTAAATATGGATTGACTAATATTGACTATACAATTAATTTTATCAATCTAATAGTAAAAATAGTTTGATTAGTCTCCATGGTTTAACAATTAATTGAAAATAAAAGGGACAAAAGTTTAAGAAATGATGGCATTGTACCATTCTACCAAAAAAAAAAAAAAAAGATGGCATTGTAATTTGTACAAAACTGAACAAGTCAGCTTGTAATCAAGACGAGCTGATTCGATTCATTCTGAATAAACTTGCTCGTCCTTGTCGGATGCTGAGTAATTGGATTGAACGAGTTGAATCCTTTGACTCATCCCAACTAGCTTTTAACTCTTTATCTCTTTGGTTCAAATCACTCATGAAGAACTTTTGACAGTGCAAAAGAAGAAAAATAAACAATTGTCTATCTTGTTGTACCAAAAATGGCCCTATTTTTTATGCAAACTAACTTCAAATTGGATCAAATTAAATGTGGATGGTTATTCTCTTGAAAATATTGGATCTGGGAGTCTACTGTAGGACCACTCAAGTAGAGTTTTATTCTTCTTTATGTCCTATCTAGGGATTAATAATAATTTCGCTTTTGAGTTTGACAATATTGTTAAAGGAATTTGTAAAGTGAAAAATTTGGGTGTTGAATGGCCTTGGATTGAATCTGATTCTATGACAGTGGCGATGTCAATTCAAAATAGAAGAATTCCTTGGTTGGTGGCATTTAATTATAGCCATATTTAAACCCAATCATGTGAAAAGTTACATATTATTTTAGAGAAAAGCAAATCCTATTGCGGATTTTATTTTTTGGCAAAGAAGCTAAGCAACTAAATCGAGTTCACCATGATGGTCGATTTTCCTATGCATATGAAGAAGAAGCTTGCAGCTGATGCTATGAAAAGACTGAAATTTCGATTTCATAGATAACATTCAAGTCTCTGCTAATGGCCATGCCAAATGTGGGAGTGCCCTGATCATTTTATGGTTGTATCGACGTTAATTATTGTATATTTTCTTCTTCTTTTATTTCTTAATATAATATGATCTTTTGGCCAAAAAAAAAATTGGTGTCAAAGCACCAAGCAATATTTTAAAATTCAAAAATCAACTTGACTCGAAAGTAATCAAATTACAAAGTACAATTATTATCCACATGGAAGTTTTTCCTTCATTTGTTGCTAAAGAGAGTCTAACCATTGGAGTGTCGTTATTCTTTCTATCCCCTTATTGTACAAAATCCAAAATGCCTTTAACATTATTCAAGACTCTCATTCATCTACTAAAACCCATAGATAAAGAGATTCTCTCTTCACCCGTGGGTAAAGGAAATCCTTGGTTTTATTATGTACATTATAGATGAAGAAATGACAAAAAGGGACCAACATACAGCTTGGCGTGATGGCAAGAGGTCGTTTTATCCATCCCATTAAATGGTCCACAAGATAGAAATGGGGAACCTTGTGGAGAACGTTTTACCAATTGTTAGTTATTATATTATAGTTGATCAACTTTCTCCCTTTATGGTAACTAGTACTTTCTTGTGAGCTGTGATTATAATTTAAAGTTCTCTTTAGTTGGAATAAATTATGATTATATTGCAATCTCTAAGCCAAATAAGGAAACATAGTTAATAATTAATGCTTAAATAAAGCAAAAGCACTTCATGTGATCATCTTGTACTATTAGCAAATTGGATCCTCTTTTATGTCTCCTTCTGTCTTAGTAATATGATCCATGAGTGGACATTAATAAATTGTAACAAATCAATAGGTTCAGATCACCACAGTTTTAGGATTAAAGCAGAGAAGATAGATGATGGAAGTGTGCAGACAAAGGCAACAAAGAAGAAAGGAGCAGGACCAACGAAGGTAGAAGAACAAGAACCAGTAGGCAGTAGCACTACATGTGGTGGGTCAAAGCTGAAGCTGGCCAAACACAAGGGACGTAAAAAGAGCAGAACCTCTTTAATTTTCTTCCTCAAGTGGGTAATCTGTGTCTTTTTATAAGCTTTGGCTCTGGTTTCTGTTAAAGAGGTCAGGAGTGTTTCTTTTAGATTCTCCGAGGCTCCTCAAATAAGACATGTAGGACCCTCTGAGCTTCTGTCAAGGCGACATCTCCTTTTAGTTTTTACTGTGTGGGGACTATGGGTTCTGTGTCTGTGGTTGCAGCTCTTAGATCATGTAGGATGAAATCTTATCTTCCTCTTCCTCTCCCTTCCCTCCCTCATTTTCAAGTACCAAATAAAGCATTAGTGGAAGCAATTACAGGGCCATCATGGGCCATGGAGGGTGTCTTGATTCTTAAGTTCAGAGGCAGATCCTCCTCCTACAGGGCTGACAGCAATATCTGATCAAA
>NC_056559.1:7349240-7363884 GCF_013358625.1 Macadamia integrifolia
AAAAAAAAAAAAGCAAAACAAAACAAAACAAAACAAAAACAAAAATAAAAACAAAAACAAAAACAAGAGCATGTAATCTCCATGGCCCATGTTGGTGGCCCTGTTGAGTGTTGACCCATGGAAGCAACAGTGTCAGAATTGGCCATGGAGATTAAATGCTTGAGAGATATTTCCAAGAACGCCAAGTGGGTACAGTCAGCACCATGTGTGCAGTCTATCTTTAAACTTGGGGTTGATTGATATATGAGGGGAAGTGTGTTCTGAATTAGTAAAATGTAGAGAAATATGATCAGCACTGTCTCAGGGATATGTGCCTCTAGAATCCTAAAACCTGGCTTTAGGAAAGCTTGGCCTTTCTTTTTTCTTTTATTTCATGAAAAAAAAAAGGAGGATTTTTATAAGGGCAAAATAAAAAAAATTTATACACTACATTGATGAGGAATGAGAAATTTTGAAATAATATCATCCATATAGAGTTCAAATGGGGCTCACATAGTCAGAATATGAGAGAAAGAGAGAGAGGGGAATGTCAAGAACCATTGTTTACTAGGTGAGAAAGGAATAAAAGAATTCCTATAAGAGTAGTAGTAAAATTTTTCCAGAAAAAAAAGTATGAAATTTCACTTTTCAAAATTTCACTTTTCAAAACTAAATCCAACCCCCCCCCCCCCCCCCTTTTTGGGTTTGATTTTAAGTGAATTCATTTTCAATTTTCAATTTTCAATTATGATTCTAAATTCAAACCCTTAGGCTGCATAAGGGATTGCTGTTGGGGCTATGTGACCCTTGCACATGAGATATCAATAAGAGTTGGAATTTCGTATTTTATGAAGGGTAAGGAGGATCATTTCACCTTACTATGTTTGGGCACAGACACCACATAATCTGGAAAAAATGTGTTTTCTCCTTTATAAAAACAAGAAAATTACTTGCCTTGACTATAGATTGACTAGTCCAAGTCGAGTAAAAAAAAAAAAAAGGTTTTGCCAATTATTATTAATTATGAATTTATTAAATAATTATTATAATTTAAAATTATTCAAGTTGAATTCTCCAAATTGATATCCAAATATACCATTCGAATTTTATTTTTATTTTTTTGGTAAAGATAGAACGTTAAGAACTCAAGGGCCATATCAAATGACAGATATCTAGATATTTCGGGGTATAGAATCAATAGATAGAACGTGAGAAATTAGAGGTCAGCTTTTATTTATTTTGTTGACCATATATGGTAGAATATAAAAAGAAGAGGAGAAAGAAAAAGATTTATTTATTGTTTTTTTTTTAATGGGTTGGAATCCATTATGATCAAAGTACGAGAGGAATCGATGGGATGTGTCGTTTTCGTCATTCAGAGCCATTTCGTAAATAACTTCAGATAGAGGAGTATTTTGATTAAAGACTTCTACGTTATACGTTAAAGCCTTGAGAAGGAAGCAAGAAGGAAGCGAGCAAAGAAGCGAGGAGTGTCAGATTGCGTGCATTCCGGTCGATGAAGAGGGAGAGAGAGAGAGAGAGAGAGGTAAGCTTCCACCTTCCAGAGATTAACTCAACGAACATATAAAGTTAATTAAGAGAAAGGAAATAGTTTGATTTCCTTCTGCACAGTGAGAATTAATTGTGGGGCTGGGTTTTATTTTCTTGTTCAGATATTGGTGGGGAAAGGCACTGTTGATTCTAAGAGGGTTGTGAACATTCTCAGCTTGGTCTTTTGTGCAGTTTGTGTTCATAGTTTGGAATATGGCAAAGTTTTAAACAGCCCATCTTTGTTTTTGCTGAGTCTGATGATGGGTTGGTATCTGTTTTCGACTTTGTCTTACCACTTAGCAGAATGAGTGGAATGAGGGACTACCAGAGGAGGAAAAACATTGGCCTTGAGAGACCTTTGGGAGTTGGGACTTAACTTGCTAGAGTCCAGGTCTGGTTGTCTCTGTGTGTTTTTGGTGGGTTTTGCCTTGTTACTTGAAATGGTCTGTTATTCACTTCTTCTTTTAATCCGTTTCTACCTTGTTGGCTTCTGTTTTCCTCATTTGAGATTGGGTTTTTATTTTTTATTTTTATTGGGTATTTGTTTTATATTTTTTAGCTGCTGAGGAGGAGTGAGTTTGTTTAGTCAATCTGTTATATTCCATTTGTTATGGGTTTCTATAGTTTAAGTGGATTTCTGTTTCATCTTTGACTTAATCCAAATCTTGGAAGTTTGAATGGGAAAGCAAATAAAAATTGGGACTGAACCTGTTTTATATTTCATTTTTTAAAATTCTGAGTTCTGAATGTGTTCTTTATTTATAGAAAGCGATTCTTGTTGTCTACCGTTTCGTTGGTTTCTTCGACTGATACCGAGAATGATGCATTCAGTTGTAGGTCTTCAACTGTGGATCAACGGTGAAAGGAACCCAAAAATTAAAAAGGAATGTGAACTGGATTCCAGGGGTTTGGAACTTGAAGTATTCCAGGTCGCTGGACAGATGAGATCTTGGTGGTGTGATCTTTTCCTGAGTTGCTGATGCTGCTACTACTAGTTGAGGTTGAAAAAAGAATAAAAGAAGGAGAATAAGGGGATAAACAAATAAAGGGAAGGCCGGTGGTGTCAGGTCTGTGCTTGTGGGTGTCTCTGTTCTTGGAATTTTTTAGTGTGGAGGGTCCGTTGGCAATGTCTCCTGGACTAACCGTGGGCGACCGTTCTCCGTGGGCTATGCCGTCGACCAAGGAAACAAGCTCTTCTTTGGGTCTCTTGCCATTGAAGAGAAACCCATCTTAAAAAATTAGAGATCCCCATTTAGTGTTCTTTTTTTCTAATCTTATCAGCATTACTCTCGCCTCGGTTCGTGGGAAAGATTCGCTTCTTCTCTTAGACTCTTACCTTATATCCTTCCTTTCTTAGATCTCATCTTCTTTCCTTGAAGCGAAGATTGTGAAGTGGGTCACATACAGAAGTCTAGTTTCTATCACTTGGGTTTTTCTCTTCTTCCTTCTTTTATTTTATTTTATTCTCCTAGTTTCTGGGCTTCTTTTTTTTTTTTTTTTCCCCTTCTTGGGTATGTTTGGTGGCCGGAGGAGATCTGTGGTGGGGGCAGGGTGAGGGTGTTAGCTGGTTTAATTAATTAAGAACCGAGAAAGGATTGTTTGGTATCTAAGAGAAGCTGCAACGGATCTTTCGTTTGCCAAAATGAAGTTTATGAAACTAGGTTCAAAGCCAGACTCATTTCAGACTGATGGAAACAATGTTAGGTAAGAAATTTGGAACTTTTGCCTTTCTTTTAATTAAACCTTATAGGTTTGTTTGTCAGTTATTTGGATTTATATTTTTAGTTTGATATATTACTATTCTCACTTTGTAATGAAGTTCTTGGAGATTGATTTGTTGCCTGTATTAGTGGATGCTTACAACTAGAATTTTTTTTTTCTTTTCAGTTGAAGCTTTCTTTGATTTAGTGATGGGATCAAGCTCATACAAGTGGGAGTTTGTATTTCCCACTTGCTTAGGTGGCTGTAATTAGAAGTTAGTTTTCCTGGGTTAGTGGGCTTGTGATCGTATTCCCACCAGGGAGATCAGTTTCTTCATTCTCGTATTTACTTTAATTGAAGAAACTGATAGTGATGCCCCAGAAGGGGTTTGTCACCACGCCTAGGTCGCCAACCAGAGAAGCTGTGGATGCTAGCAACTAAACTTCTTGTTGTTTTCAAAACACTAGCACCCTTTATAGCTTTGGTGAGGCCATTGTGGAGACTCTCCTCATTCCCCAATGAAATGTTTTGCATCTTAGACAAAAAAATTTCTAAAAAATATAGGGTTTTTTTTTTTTTTTTTTTTTTTTTAATACTGAATTTGTTAGTTGGAGATATGGGTCATCCTGAGAGTTTTTAAGAAATTGTTTTTTCTTTGCCTATTGTTATCTTTTCTTTGATAGAAAATTAGTTTCTCTAGAACATGCTTTATTGTTTTACTGCTACTATGAACAAGGGCTACTGTTAGTGGTATGCTGCTTTACAAGATTATTCCTTGATGGGCATGGCTGGTTTACTGATTCAGTGGAATGTTGGAACAAAATCCATGCTGCTGATCCCAATTGCTTGACATACAAGGGCTTCATTGATTGTTATGTTCGTTTTCTCTTTTCCCCTGGAGAATTTAATTTTCTTGTGCTTATTTAGTTTGGTGAATATGGGAGTTGTTTCCATCTTGTATTTCTTCTTCCTTTTCTTGACAATTTGAGATTATTGTTCTCTTTTACTATAGAGTTACTATGGATTATAAAATCTACTTCAACCTTCCTTGTTCTCCTGGACAACTGCGTTCCTCTGTTCTCCTTTTAACAGAGTGTTGTGTCCCTTCCTATGTTTTGCAAGCTTCGAAAACAACTCAAATGCATTATTTATACAATTCATACTCTATAATTATATAAAATTTTGGTCCTTTCTGAAAAGATAATAATCATAAAAGTACACGACAATTGTTTTATTTCTCTCTCTTCTCTTTCTAAATGCAACAGTAATTTGTAAGATGACTTCTCAAAGTATATGTCATACTCATATATGCACAAACACAGCTTGTGTCAGATTGCACCCACTGTGAAATTTGGTCATCTTAATAGTTTGGAGCAATGATCTGGATCATGTGCTATTCATTGTTGTTCTCATAGTTATTAATGTTTTGACCGAAATTTCCCAGTTTTGAGCTTGACTGAGACGAAAACAAGGGTCAAATTCAATTTGTTACTGGTTTCGACCAGTTTCAGTGATATATTGCACATTTCGGTAGTTTTGACCAATTTTGAGTCTTCTGAGTTTCGACCAGCCCAATTTTGCCCAAGCCCATGACATGTCGAATTTTGCCCCAAAAACACCTGGTTTTGACCATGTTTTAACCCATATCTCGGTTTCAAGCTGGGTCGAAACTTGTCTTAAGATTGAAATTCTTATCCTTGGTTATTCTTGACATGGAAGCATGATTTTATTAGCGCCCTTTATTGTTTGTGCCAAAAGTGTGTGAGTAGCCCTTTACTCACAGTTTATTTACCCCCATGTGAGTTGAGGTTTGAACTGATTGACTAAAATGAAAACTTGAAAATTAGGGTTTTAAGCTGGTTGCAGATTGGTGGGACAGGTTGAGTAAACAAACTGAAAACAAGAAAAGTAGACTCTAGAATAGAAAAGGAGGAAAGACTGATCCTATCAATATGTCACTGATGGATTTCGAGTAATCAGACATTCACACCTACTTGGTAGTTGAAACTTGAAAGCATCATGTTTTCTGTTAAGTTGTATCAGGTCACTTTTGATTTTTGATGCTTTTTCATTAATGTGGAGTGGAACCATAGAAATTCCATTCTATATAGGATCCAAATCGGAGTTTTTCTAGGTCACAGGAACCATGTAGGATTGAAGAACATTGAAACCAATGGAGGGAGACTATCTTTTGGTATTTTGGTATTGATTTTGTTTATTCATCGTTTGCTTATGGTAAATCCATGGGTGGATACCTGCAGGAATCTTTCCTCTTTTTGTGTGTGTGTGTGTGTGTGTGTGTGTTCATTATTCTTTCATAACCATACAAAAACTATACGCTATGGACCAAATTGATAGTTCAAGTTGAACCCACCTCCAGCAACCGTTTAAAAAAACATATATATATATATATAATTAAAAAAAAATACTGGAGCTCAACCCCAAACAACATAGTTGAGGTCCAATAGTTTAAAATTATCTTGACGGTCTGATATCTATGAAATAATCTACAGCATCAAGATTTGGTCACAGCCATGGTATTTTCTTATCAGTGTCACAACTTAAATGTTTTGCTGGACCCACACATGCCCTCATATGAGTTCCCACTTAATACTTGGCTTTCCAGAATTTGACAAATTTTGAATAACATGCCTCCTTTTTTTTTCTATTTTAAATTTTTAGCTGTTGATCCCTATTGAACTAATGGTTTGTAGTGGTTTAGGTTTTAAATGTAATTTCCAAAGGGTTGGGGGCTTGTTCTTTTATTTAGGTATGAATTAGTTGTTAGAGAAAGTAGTAATAAAGAAGAAGTAGGAAGAAGCAGGTGAGGAAATATGGGGATTCTGGAAAGAGTTCTAAGCTTATGGTGAGGAAAAATTCCATCTTTGCTTTAGAAATTGTAGGTTCTTTTCCGAAACCTGATCCCGTAAGTTGTAGAGGTTTCGTGGCTGTGAAATGACTTGATTGAGTTATATCTCAACTCTCAATGTTTTTGGTAACTTTATGGTTTATCCTTGTTTTTAATTGATGGGTAATGGTTCATGTTCACTATTTAAATTTTAATCCCCCAACTGTTGAGCAGATAGAGGGAAAACAAGAAGAAATTACCTCGCACAGAATATAGAAACCTACTTCCAAATTTTTCCTAGAGTCTGTGATGTCTCAGAATCAATGTTTCTGACATACTTCATCCATTCTAAAGAAGTCATTGCTACATAGCCTCCTTTAGATATTCTTTTTTCATTTGACTTTTACCTGGTAGAGTTATCCAGCCTCAAAAATGGAGGAAGAGCAGTGGTTGTGGGATGGGAACACAGAATCTAGGGAATGGAGGGATTATTTGAAATGTTGGACAGACTGATCAACCAACCATGACCAGCCACATTGACAGGAACAAATGGGACAGTGCTGGGGATGGGATCATGGGACAAGGATGTCAAAAATTATATATTGATGATTATCTCTTTTCCTCTCCTTTTTTGACCTGAGGAGAATAGGCATTAGGAAACTGAAGTGAAAAGGAATGGATTTACTTTGCACTTCCACAGTATCATAAGCTTCTTACCAGTTTAGCTTGTGGATATCTCATTTTATAGAGGATCAAATCCCCAAATGGAGCTTAAAGCTGGTGAGCCAATTTTTCACATCGTAAATTCATAATCACATTATTGAGTACTGAACACCAGTCGGGTGATTTGCTTATATCTTACAGTTAAGGTCTTATAAGAGTCCTCTTGTGGTTGCCATGGTTGAGCTCAATGCAAGGACTGTGCAGAGCTGTCATTTCGTTTTGACTCCTCAGCCCTTGATTAAGAGCCCTCGTAGATCTTGGGGCTGGAGAAATTATTGATGTAAATATTATGCTTTGAATGGTCAATGAGCAAATTCTTTCTGGTTGGCAAATTACACACAGTTGATATTCTCCATTCCATATTGCCCCTCCAGCGTGTGCACTTTATGTTCTGCCTAAATCCTTATTTTATTTGACTTCTGTAGTTTACACATTGTTCATTGCTTGATCAATTTTACTGAATCATGGTCTGAGGAATGATTCCTATGTGCAGGTATGTGGCAGCTGAGTTGGCAAGTGACATTGTAGTTAACATAGGGGATGTGAAATTTTATCTGCACAAGGTATGAGGATTTCATAGCACAGATAACTTATTTCGATATATGCTACAATTTTATATATTCATTTATAAATGGAAGGATGAAGAGATACTTGAGGCACCATAGCAGCAATCTTCCAATTCCAGAGGTGGTAGTTCTAACCATAATTGAAGTACTATAAAACTTATTGGGTAGTCATTGTTGGACTTGTGTCTAGGCGTTTGAATCTGTTAATGATCAAGTATAAGGATATGAGGACTCAAGGTATGTGGATCCACCAACTGTTGGGTCTCTCTTTGAACATCAGTTATGGTAATAATTTAGCATTTTTTCAACTAGGTGAGCAAGTTAATAGTGCAGTTGCATTTATTATTGATATGGTTAAAAGGGAATTGGGAGTCTACTTGTTGGCCATTTGTAATGCACAATGAACTGATACTCCATTACAGTATTACTTGATCTGGATATGGGTATCTAAGGTATAATGGAGTCACAGCACGTAAACTAGGACCAATTATCCAGCCTGACTGAAAAATAGATTTCCTTGATGACATTTTTGTAAAAATTCTAATGTGGCAAGGCCTCTAGCGTCTGTATTCTATGTGGGCAATATGAAAATAATTTATATTTTATGAACTACCTTACGGTAGCTACTGTTTACAGCACGAATCTTCTGTTCTGTACATTGTTAAAGAAATTACTTGGTAGTGCAGAACTGCACAACTTTAGAAAAATTTTAGTCAATGGATTGGGTAATGCCACAAATATTGAAGTAATGACAACAGTCAATCAGCTATTGACCAGATCAGGTCTCAATATATGTATTATGTGGATTTTAATGGTATGTCTTGTAAAATACTAATCTACTCCAAACTGTTTTTTTCTGTAGTTTCCCCTGTTGTCCAAGAGCATCCACTTGCAGAGGTTGGTCTCAACCACAGATGAGGGAAACAATGATGAAATCCACATACCTGACATTCCTGGGGGACCTGCTGCCTTTGAGATATGTGCCAAATTCTGTTATGGTATGACTGTTACCCTCAACGCTTACAATGTGGTTTCAATTCGTTGCGCAGCAGAGTATCTAGAAATGCATGAGACTATTGAGAAAGGGAATCTCATTTATAAGATTGAAGTCTTCCTCAACTCCAGCATCTTCCGTAGCTGGAAAGACTCGATAATAGCTCTTCAGACGACAAAAACTATGCTTCCCTGGTGTGAGGAACTCAAGGTGATCAGCCATTGTGTTGACTCCATAGCTTCTAGGGCCTGCATTCACCCTTCCAGAGTAGAATGGTCTTATACTTATAATCGTAAAAAGCTTCCATCAGAAAATGGGATGGAACCGCACTGGAATGGTGTCAAGAAACATCAAACCGTGCCCAAGGACTGGTGGGTTGAGGACCTGTGTGAGCTTGAAATTGATTTCTACAAACGGCTTATAGTGACTATCAAAACCAAAGGAAGAATACCCGCTGATGTAATAGGGGAAGCCCTCAATGCATATGCACTGAGAAGGTTGCCAGGTTTCAGCAAGGGTATTATCCAGGGTGATGATGTCGTCAAGAACGGGTCTTTGGTGGACACCATTATCTGGCTGTTGCCCACAGAGAAGGGCAGTGTTCCCTGTAGTTTCTTGGCCAAGCTGCTAAAAGCAGCTATTGTGCTGGATTCTGGAGAAATGGGGAAGGAAGAGCTGGTGAGAAGAATAGGCCAGCAGCTGGATGAGGCATCCGTGGCAGATCTTTTGATTCGGACATCAGCCGAGGAAAATATAACGTATGATGTTGATATTGTAAAACGTATAGTGGAAGAGTTTGTGATGCAGGAGTGTGCTCAAGCTGACCTACCAGTTGCTGAAGAGCTTCAGGAGATCAGAAGCCCAGTGTTTGTATCAGATACTTCTAAGCTAACCGTGGCAAAGCTGGTTGATGGCTACCTTGCTGAAATTGCACGTGATCCAAATCTTCCTCTGTCAATGTTTGTTGATCTTGCTGAAATGGTATCAGGATTCTCCAGGCCAGCACATGATGCACTTTACCGTGCCATTGACATGTATCTCAAGGTAAGTGACTTGTATATTGGACCATTGCTTCCAAGCAATACCGCATTTTGAAAAGCGTCTTTCCTTGGAGAATCCAAGTGACTGCTGAGTTGTTTTCCCAACTCATTCTGTATTTTGGTGCAGGAACATCCTGGGATCAGCAAGAGTGAGAAGAAAAGGATATGCCGGCTGATGGACTGCAAGAAGCTGTCTGTGGATGCATGTACGCATGCTGTGCAAAACGAGCGGCTCCCCTTACGTGTAGTGGTACAGGTCCTGTTCTTTGAGCAGGCCAGGGCTGCCACATCCTTTTCTGGTGGAACTAGACCCGACCTTTCTGGAAGTGTCCAGGCTCTGCTCCCACATGAGAATGGTGGATCTCATGAGAGCTCAAGATCTGCAACCAACACAGATGAGGACTGGGATGCTGTCCCAACAGCTGAGGAGCTGAAGGCCCTCAAGGGGGAGCTTGCATCCTTAAGATTGGGAGCAAGAAGTGGAGGCAGTGATCGAAATGGGAGTGAAGATGCCAAAAGTAGCACTGAGAAAGCTCCAGCTAATAAGGTGAAAGGGCTACTGATGTCAAAGAAAATATTCAGAAAGCTATGGTCGAGCAAAGGGGGACAGGGTGAGAATAGCAGCTCTGATACATCGGAGAGCCCTGGTTCTGCCAACCCAGAGGATACCAAGTCCACATCTTCCAGAAATGGGAGGAATTCGGTCTCTTAGTACAGCCATAGAGAGAATTGCTGTGGGGGAGAAGGGGTAGAGTTGGCTTTTCGTCCTCCCTTGACATTAGGAAGCTAGAACTACTGACGTCTTCAAGTTGACACAGAAACGAAAGGTGCACAGTGGGAGCCTTGAGCTAAGAAGTAGATGCCTTTAGAAGATTGGAATTGATCATGAAATATGAAGCCTTCTACATCTTATGTTTCATTGTTTTTTTGTTTATTTTTTTGGTTTTCTTTTTTATTCTTTTCTTTATCTTTCTACAAAAAAATAATGGGTTTTGAAGAACCCATTTTTGTTGTACCATAAAAAGAAAAAGGAAATGCTACTTTCTGGTTTCCAAGGCTTTCTATTGCCTAGTTGCCTTTCATGTTAATTTGAGGAGTTGGGCCCAGTAAAATGAAATTTTCATTGCCAGAACTTTAAGTGAAATTAAAAATGAAACATAAAAGATGGTAAATTGCACTGGAGGTTCCTCATGTTTGAGAAAATAGGACCTCACTTTCAACTCTCTTCTGAGCCTACCAATCCCCTCCAAAAAGGAAAAAATGTGCACATTAAATTGAGGAAATTTTCCAAATATATCTTCAGATTGTTATTGTTTCAGCCTTTCAGGCTTTGTGCCATTGGGGATGGACTAAGACAAGCCAGCCCACTGTCATATGTCCAGTCCAATCCTCATTTGATCTTGATGTGCCAAACCCAGGTATATTCTGAAAATGGGCCAAGGGTGTGCCTAATGGAACCATAGCTTAAGCCTTAATGGAGCTGAGGTTTCAATTAAGTAGGTCCTACTTAGGTCCTGAACCATAAGATATTGTTGGAATCAATGGTAGGGGACTTTAACCCTGTGTTGCATTCAGAGACCACTGTACCAAGGGTTAAAAGAAGCACAACGAAGCTCTGGAGTGATAAAATGAGGTGTCTATAGAATGTCTTTTCACCGAATCTGTGAAACAACAAAAGTTTAAAAAAGAAAAAATCCCTTAGATCATCGGATAAGCAGAATCTTACCGACACTTTACGCAACGACAAGATTGAAAATCACTGAAAATCATCGTTAAGACTAACTGGAGCGGGCTTCAGCTAGGGTTGTTTTCCCTTAGCTTTCTTCAACCCCACCTTTCCCTGTTGGGGCTTAAGCCGCCGACACTGCCATGGCCCATATGAACATAAGGTCCCAACCAGGACCCATTAGAAAAGCTTAGGCTCTGAAGGAGGTTGTATGAAGCATGGTCATGGAAGAGAATTGAACAAGTCAACATGGGTGGCTCCAAATTTTACAAGTCAATCAGACATAGAAACCAGAAAAGAAAGGGGTACTGTACTGGATATCACATAATGAAGATAGCTTCTTTTAAGTTTGTATCAAACAATACTGCTACAGTTCTAGTGCAGATAACGGCTAACCAACAAAATTACAAAAGACCTTTATTGCTCTAGTCTACAAGGGAGGACCTCATATGTCCCAGCTCCCAACCCATGATATAGAAAAGCCATTTTTAGCTTTTTTTTTTTTTAAACGTCCCTATTGGAATATTGACCAACAAAGGAATGGTACGACAGACATAGACTTGAGAAGATGAGATCTGATAGACGACAGAGACTTGAGAGGATGAGATATGATAGAAGCCAAAAAAAGAGAGAGAGTTGAGACCTACTTACACTATAATCAATGAGATTAGGTTTCATTTTAATGTTTAAACCAATAAGTGTTGCCAAAGTGACAAATCCAAATAAAAAATATGACTAAACCTTACCTTGCCTTCTCTTTCATCTATTTATTTTAATGAGAGATTTTAGGTTTAGGGTTTGTAATTTAGTGATTGTCCTTTTAGTTCTAGGATGGGGAATTATTATTCTCACAAAGGTCAATTATTTTTCTAATGGGAGTGTTTGAATGACACCTCTACAGGTGTCTTTAGAATTTGACATTCTCTTTTAATCGTCTTTTGTTTTATTTTCAGAAGTCCTTTAAGTTATGAATATAAATGAGCTTTCAAAAATAATTTACAATTGACATTTCATTCTATCATTGTCATACAAATTTTCGGAGTACGTAGGTGAACTGACAGTATTCCCATTCATTGGAAAAAAAAATTGTATTATATTAAAAGGGAAAAAAAGTAAAGTTATAAATTATTTGACACCTTGAAAGGTGTCAATAAAGAAATCTCTTTTCTAAATGTTACAAGTATTTATTCTGTCACATGGACAAATGATATATAGATTCCAACCTTTGGATATAGAGGACATGGTCTAGATTAGTCGCGTGTCAAATTTCGGAGTGTAATTCAATCAAATACTCCCTTATGTATTAGCACATATCCCGTGTATGTCCATACATGTGTGTCGATACCCTAGACAATATTGTGCATGCCCCCTACTCTTAGTGAAAAAAAAAAACTATAAAAATGAATGGTTTGGACTTGTCTTGTAATTTTCAAAAACATCACCTTCCATCATTACATTGATAACTATCCTTATGACACGACACCTTCCATCCTTACATTGATGACTACCTTTACGATATGGACACATTCCATTATTACATTGATAACTACCCTTAGACATGTGCATTTCAACTGTGATTGACGGTAAGGGGTCTGAGTATAATTTGGCATTATGGAGGGGGTGTTTTTCTAATAATGACATTCTTTATGGGGTGGCGCTATAAATTACCCTAAATTTAAGGGCTATTTCAAATTCACATTTTACCTAAAACCGAAGTCAATTCAAATTCATCACCCCTAAACCTTTCTCCACCTGTGAACATTAATGACGGTGGGATAAGTGTCATAAATGAAGGAGGGTTAATTCTTGTAAGGGGAAGTAATAATGGGTTAGATCATAAGTTTTCTTCTCCTACTGTAGAGGAAAACTTTCCCCTAGTTTGTGAAAAGGGAAACTTTTTGTGATAAATAGAAGGGTTATAAAAATGGTCTTCAACAAAAAGACTTGAGCATTTTTCCCCTTCTGGGAAAAAGAAAAGTAACCTTCAACTCATCCGGGGAATGTGATTCTCATTCCATTGTGAGTTGTAAAAAGAAAAAAGAAAAAATGCACACACTATGGTACTTTCAACAAAAATGGTGGTTCTACAAGCGTTTCTTGTATAGTGCTTCATGAAAAATTACTTATTGTTTCCATGAAGTAAATTCAGCGGTCAATGGGCTATCAAAGCATGCAGTAGCAAAAACTATATCTTTCATTTGAGATAGTGCTTCCTTATTCGTTCTTTAAGATATCTGGGATTCTCAACTCAGACCTAGATATAGATTTATATAAAGTTGTGTTTTCCTTTGATTGGATCATTTCTCCACTGATGGCTATAGCAAAGGTAGAATTGTAATTCAATAATTTTCATTTCATTCTTTGTTTAATAATTTCTTTATTCATTAATAGTACTTTTGCTTATCCTTAGCTGAAAAATCCAGGGCCATAAATATGATCTTAATGGATTACTAGTTTCCTTGCGATGTTTAAATGGAAATTAAAATCAGGTGGTTTCTTTTTCATTTCCTTTCTTAGACTTAAGACCAAGACTAAAGAAACTAGACAATTTTTTCCTTTTGTTTAAGTAGCTAATTAGCGCCAAGGGATGAGATTGAGATGTGCTTGGTGTATTAGAAAATCACCAAATTTTCTTGCATTTGTCACATCAAGATCTTATGACGAAGGATTCTCGATCTATCTTTAATTTTCCTCACCTCACTAGAGAAGGACAAGAAGGTGATGGTTCTAGTCTCTTTCAATTTTTTTTTTTCAATTTTAGAATTATTCATGACTTATGACAATAATGAAAAGTCAGAAAAACATCAGAAGAGTTTGAATTTTGATTCCATGTTGGAGGGTTTAACCCAAAATCTTGAAGCATCAAGGGAAGAATTCGTCAAATATATAAAAACACTAACTACTTGAACAAATCAATGCGAGACTAATGCAAAAGCCAGTTTTTGGAGAGGGAAAAGGTGATCCAATGAGATTTCTCATGATTGAATATTTATTGCATTTTAACCCATTAAGCCAAGAAGCTAGAGGGTGGCGGTTTAATGGGTTAGGAGGTGGATGATGAAGGAGTCGACTACTCTCTCTCTCTCTCTCTCTCTCTCTCTCTCTCTCTCCTGACTAGGGATCTACTCCCTCGTGCAGTGTACTACAATGTTGTAGCCTTGTAATTAATGTACTGTAGTTCTGTAATAGCCTCTGTATTATCCTATGTACTCCAAAAAAAAATTTGTTTTGATGGCAATTGCGTCTCTATCCATTTCTAAAGTTCTGTGGTGCCTGTGGTCTAATTAGGTTATCCTAAGGATGGAATAGATTATGATGATCAATAAAAATTTTATTCCAGAGAAGGGCAAATTTGCAAATCACTTTAGGTTAGCCACATGGAATAAAATTCTTAATCTTATGAGTCACTATCAATTAAACTTTTATCTTTGCGTTTCAAATCATTAATCCAGAGACTATTTTTTTTTTTTGTTGATTTTCTTGTACCATGTCAAGAGTTTGACATGTTCATGTTAC
>NC_056559.1:7363904-7412378 GCF_013358625.1 Macadamia integrifolia
CCCCCCCCCCCAAAAAAAAAGATTTAATCTTAAACTATTAAAAAAAATGTGATAAATAATCCAAATCCATATTAACATGTATGGTAGTGAACTAATCAGAAATTTATTTAATTATTTTGGAAAAAAGTTATAAACCATCACGAAAGGTACACTAACATATGCGCTTGTTTAAAAAACCCTTTTCTCTTATTTTATTTATAGAAAAATCCAAGGAAGGATGCAACTAGGCTGATGCTTACTATCAAGGTTATAGTTATCAACATCGAAGGACTATTGGTCTACTACCATACCCATACATCCCATGGCATATCAATCCAGCAGCAGGCTTAATTTCTTAAAAAGACCATATGTTAATCAGTAACACTGTTTGATATCGGAATCAATTGATCAACTGATATCGAAACAATACTAATTGAATACCTTAGTCCATGCTAGCTATTGATAATTCATCCGATATTTTCAGATATAATGTTGAAGAGGTATGGATGTCCAAATGCTTCATGAGTTCATGGGGTAGAATTGAGATGATACTTTTTTTTTTTTTTTTAAGTTGAGATGATACTTCGAGGGACCAACAATCAGGATATTTCTTACAACTTTTGAGTCTAATCATTTCAAATTCCTAGCTATCAAAGATTTGTACCTAAGAAAAGAATGGACATAATTGAAGTCATTTTCCCAAGAATTAAGAAATGAGGATAAAAAAATACACCACTTCTTGTCTACGTGGGCTCTCTCTCTCTCTATAGTCTATCCCCAAAGACATCTCTCTCCCTCTCTCCTATCTGTTCAAACCAGACCACCCATTTTGAGTACACCAATCAACAGAAATGAGAAATCTCTCTCTCTCTAAGTGCAAACCCACCAAGGCTACAAAATGCCAAACAGATCCATTCAGGGAAGGTAAGCATCACCTCATAAAAGCAACAAGAAAGAAGGCAAAAACTACTCTATCAACACGAAGACATGGACCTTTTAAACCCATAAAAGATTATTTAGAAAATAATCTCAGAAAAGCACAGGTTTGAAGTGGACTAGATTTCATTCTCTTTTTCTGTTTATTTTCTATCTATTTTTTCGCCTATTCCTCTTTTTCTGTGGTAGTGAAGAAAGAGATGGTCGGTTTGCCTATTCCATGAATTTCCTCACAAATGGAAGAAGGAATGGGAACTCAACCTTAAGAAGATAAACCCATAAAAATAAATATAAAACAAATTCAAAAAATAAAAAGAAGAAGAGTAGCAGAGAGTAGTCCCAAACAAACATGCAAAAAGCCACTTTCATTTACAAGAAGAAACAGAATATTCCAAGGTGATAATAAGGTTAACAAAAGATTTAAATTTCTCTGGGATTCACAAAGATGGAACTTGAACTTCTTCTTCAGCTTAATGATAGGGTAATGGGAAAAAGATTTAGATTTCTCTGGGATCCACAAAGATTGAAATACCAGGAGGGGACTTGGTCCAATCCCCAAGAGACCCATCACTGTAGTCTTCCCCAAGTCGCTTCATACACCAAAGATCATCTTCACAAGAAAATTTCTTCCAGTATGGGATCCCTACCTTCAATGGCTCCATCTTTGACACCTCTGTCACTACCGCACAACATCCTTTCTCCCTAGCAAAGTTATGCGCAAACCTACACAGAGATTTAATCATCTTCACCGAATCGGGACCGTGCCCTCCCAACCCATATAAGAAATGGAAACCAAATGGCTTGAACACCTCCGGCATGGATGGTATCCCCAGCCAAGGGAAAGCATTATCTACTATCCGGCTAGACTTCGCAAGCCCTCGTATGGCAAGGGAAGCCCCTCTGACCTCCACTGAGAATACTTCTTTGCTGTTCCATATGCTGAGAACAGCCCAAGAGTCAGGTGGGTTTGAGAGGAAATGGTCTAAACCAGGCCATGAGTAGGAGTAACCACGGGAAGGGACGGCTATGAAGGTGCCGAGATTAAGACGGTTGTTGAGGATTGTATCTATATCTCTAGGGAAGAACTCGGTGGTGGAGAGTCGGCGGCGATAGAGTGCTTCGGCTTCGAAAGGGGAGAGTTCGAAAATGCGGACTCGATTGGTGATGGAGACTCGATGAGCATAGACAGGGTGGCCAAGGATGGAAGGGTTTCGGAACTTTGAGTAACCGCATCTTTCTGTAAAGAGCTTAACTGAAGCTTCGTTGTCCATTTCGGTTGCCATATACGAGTATTCTACTCCATTTTCTCTGAACCACTCCTCTATTTTACAAACCAGCTTCAATCCTATACCCATTCGCCTGCAACAGTTTAAAAATAAATATTATTGTTTCTTTTCCCAATTTGCTACTTTGGAGAAAGGAACAAAAAAGGGGGACCTCTCTAATTTTTATGCTGTTCTAGCATCAGAAAAAGAGAAGAAAATAGTATTATTCTGTGACGGTGGTGGGGAAGGGGAAGGGGAAGGGGAAGGGGAAGGGGAAGGGGAACTGGTGAAGTGAAACTAGAGAGAGAGAGAGAAGTACCCCAACTCCCCAAGTGGGCTACCGTACCTGTGAGAAGGGGAGACGCGAAGGCCTAAGATGTAGGCGGTTTTAGAGTAGACGGGAACGTGGAGTGGGACGGGGACGGGGACGGGTTTGGGTTTAAGGGAGTCGTTGCCGCCGTTCTTTCCATTTCTAGAGAGCTTTTTACCACATGTAACGGTCTTGATACATCCCCTTACCATCCCTACGATCTCTCTCTCTTCCTCACCCTTCACCATTACAGCTACCTGTTTCAGGTAAAAGCAACGAATTATCAAACAAGAACTGCAACAAATATGAATGAAGAAGAAAAGAAGAATAGGTCTAGTATGCATACCAACATGAGGAAAGCAGGAGCATGGCGAATCCTGCAAATGGGGTCACCCAGCAAATCTGTGAAAATAGAAGTCTGGCCACTTTGGCCTACTTCGCATACCCTCTCTATCTCATCCACTTCTTTACTATCCCTCTCTGGGTCGAACTCTCTCATCACTACTACAACCCCCTCTTCTCCCATCTCTCTCACTCTCTCTCTCTCACTCTCTCAGGAGGAACCCACAAAAGGAAACGAAGACGACGAAGATAAAGAAGAAGAGACTAGAGAGTGAGACGCAAAGTGACCATGGGTGACGCCGCCTTTATATAGACACCAAACGAAGGAGTAGGGGTGGTGCGTACTGCGTGGAGAAGATGGAAGGCGCAGAAAGGCAACAATCATCAGTTGTTAAATCGCAGCCTTTTCAAGACCGGCCGAAATATCGCCCAAAATCACGTGCCCCAGAAAGCAAAATTGCTTCTACACTGTAACCTCCCTTGTAAAGCTGTTCAACACTCTAGACCTTCTCTCTCTCTCTCTCTCTCTCTCTCTCTCTCTCTGTAGCATTTATTTTTGTATTTCTTCCTAAACATAGAAGAGAACTGATGAACACAGAAAAACCCCCCCCCTCTCTCTCTGGGGATTTTATTCTTTTGTTTAATAAGTGATTGAATAGGTTATCATTGGGTTTCAAGCAGATGTGGGGTCCACCTGCACACAGATTATTAGGGTATTTATGGATTTTCTCTCTCTCAAAAATAGGAGAACTCAAATTTTATGCGCCAAATTATTAGGTTCTTCTTTTTCTGAATTTTCTCTCTCTAAAAAAATAGGAATAATAATAGGAGGAGGTGGGAGGGTGAGGGGGAGGGGGAAAGGGAGGGGAGAGGAGGATAATAATGATCACGAAAAGAGTAAGACGGAAAAATGGCGGCTATGGCTGCGCAGTCTCGTTCGTATTTATTTCTCTACTGGACTAGGGGTGGGGCCAGAGACTTCCTTCCATGACTCCTCATGACTCATATGGGGTATGAACCACCACCCCCATCCCCCTTAATCATTACATTACCCCCCAGACCATAACCCCATTTATTATTCCCTCTTCTCTTCTCTGGGTAATACTGAGATTTGACCATTCCCTTATATTGGATCCATTTTCATCACATCTTTCATGGCCTTACAGTTGTACAGGCATGCTTGATCGCATGTTCAGGCAAAGCAATATATAACTGCCACCGTGGAATTTGCGACGTGGAAGTATCCTCATCGTCAAATTCAATGTATGGCAAGAGAAACGGATTTAACTATTTTGTTGCCACGTCTAATGAATCAGAGGCTCAAGCTAAGTGATGGGATCTGAGTCATCAGACCAATCTCTTTTTTTTTTATTTAAAGGTTAAAATTAGTAAAATTAAATCGTTAATTGCCCTATTTAATGCTTCTCTATTTACTTTCTATTTTTTGGTAAATGCTATTTATTCCAGCTAATAATGGTTCAACGAGAGAGAGAGAGAGAGAGAGAGAGATGGGGGATTTCACTAGAAAACAAAGAACGCGTGAGGAGAGGGAGGCTGTTGAGAACGTTTCGACAATGATTGGATTCTCACGGGTGATGGACACGTCACGATAATCACTCTCTCTCTTCGGGTGGGGGCGTATTTTTTTTTTTTTTAATTTGTAATTCTTTTGGTAAGAATATCATTTCTAATTTGTTTAGATTTATAATAATGTGATAAATATCATGGAGGATACATTATCATCTTTTCTCTCTCCATTTCATATGAATTATTTTATCGTACTTCATAACTACATTCTTCTATTCAACTTGTTTTTTTTTTTCATTTTTGGTAATGATATATGCAACTTGCTTAGAGAACCTTTTCTCTCTAATTAAACAAAAAATTCCCATATAAAATTCGGTAATCAATCGATCATTGTTACAACCAAATGATAGTTTCTCTTTCTCTTTTATAATTAATAATTTGTTATTAGCATTCAATAATTGTGGCATTCGAATATCATTCTCTTTTTTTTTTATCTCTCTTATGATTCAAACTTTTCTCGTTTACCGACAAATGATACTTTTCAATCAATCGGATATCATAACATCAAGTTAGAAGACTTTAATTGATGGATATATTAATAGTCGTATATCGTAACAATCAGGTGGCAAACTATATTTTCTTCCATATTAAGCACAGACAAAAAAGAAAATTCATCGCTTTTCTCTCTCATGATCGAATCTTATTTTATCACTAATAAATGATTGGACATCATAACAGTTGAATATTGTGATGTTGTGGTAGACTTTATTTTCTTCTGTGCCGAATACTGACAAAAAAATATTTTTTAAGCATTTGGTAATTTTAATAAATAAAAAAAAAAACAATGCCTATTTTTTTTCTTTGTGCGGAACTTTTTTTGGCACAGACAAAGGATTGGACATCATAACAGTCTAATATCGTAAGCAATCCGGTGACAAACTTAATTTCTTCTGTATCGAATACGGATAAAAAATTTCGTTTTTAGCATGTAGTAGTTACAACAACAAAAAATAAATAAATAAAAAACCCACTTCTCTCTCTTGTGATCGAAACTTTTTATGCAACTGGCAAATGATTGGACATTATAACGGTCGAATATTGTAATAGTTAAGTGCCAATTTTTTTTTTTTTGGTGCCGAGTAATGAGTACTGAAAAAATTATTTCCTTCTTAAGCATCCAGTAATTATAATAAAAAATAAATAATGTCTTTTCTTTCTCATGATCAAAACTTTTTCTAACACAGATAAATGATTGGACATCATAACATTCGGATATCGTAAACAATTAGGTGACAAACTTAATTTCTTCCGTACCGAATACTGACAAAAAAAATATTTTTTTTAGCATGTAGTTGTCACACACAAAAAAAAAAATCGCTTTTCTCTCTCTTGATCGAAGATTTTTTATGTCACTGGCAGATGATTGGACATCATAACAATCGAATATCGTAATAGTTAAGTGGCAGACTTTATTTTTTGTGCCGAGTACTGACAAAAAAATCATTTTTAATCAGTCAATAATTATAATAATAAAAAAATAAATAAATAAATAATGTCTTTTCTTTCTCATTGTCGAAACCTTTTCTAAAACAGATAAATGATTGGACATCATAACAGTCGGATATCGTAAGCAACTAGGTGGAAAACTTAATTCTTCTATACTGAATACTGACAAAAAATCCTTTTTTAGCATGCAGTAGTTATAACCCAAAAAAAAAAAAAAAATCTTTCTCTCTCCTTATCGAAGCTTTTTCTATCACTGGCAGATGATTGGATGTCATAATAGTCGAATATTGTAACAGTTAAGTGGTAGACTTTATTTTTTTGTGCAAAGTACTGACAATATATATATATATATATATATATTTCAGCATTCAATAATTGTAATAAAAAAAATGTCTTTTCTTTCTCATGATCGAAACTTTTTCTAACACGGATAAATGATTGGACATCATAACAATTAGATATCGTAAGTAATAAGTGGCAAACTTAATTTCTTTTTTAGCATGCAGTAGTATGACAAAAAAAAAAAACCCTCTTTTTCTCTCTCGTGATCGAAAATTTTTCTATCATTGGAAGATGATTGGACATCGTAACACTCGAATATTGCAACAGTTAAGTGGCCGCCTTTATTTTTTCTGTATAAATTACTATTATTTTTTTTCCTTTTTTAACATTCAATAATTATAACCAAAAAAAAAAAAATCATCGTTCTTTCTCTCTCATGATGGAAGCTCATTCTATCACTAACAAATGATTAGACATCATAACAGTCAGATATCGTGACATTCAGGTGGCAGATTTTTTTTCTTCTGTGTCGCGTACTGACAATTTTTTTTTTAGCATTCGGTAATCATAATAAAAAAAAAACACTATATTTTCTCTCTCATGACTGCAACTTTTTTGAACGATAAATGTTTGGACATCATAACAATCGAATATCGTAAGTATTCAAGTGGCAGACTTTTTTCTTTTTTGGGTACCGAATACTGACAAAAATATTCCTTTTTTAGCATTGAATAATTTTAACAAAAAAAAATCGTCGTTTTTTCTCTTTCTCATAATCAAAGATTGTTCTATGACTAACAAATGATAGGACATCATAAGAACCGGATATCGTGACTTTTAGGTGGCAGACTTTATTTTCTTCTATATTGAGTATTGACAAAAAAAATTAATTTTTTAGCATTAGGTCATTATAGCGAATATATATATATATTCTCTCTCATGATTGAAATTCTTTTATTATCACTAATAAATGATTGGAATCATAACAATCGGATATAATAAGCAGTCATGCGACAGGCTTTATTTTCTTCTACTCCAAATACTAATCGGATAATTCTGAATAGGGGTAGAAATTGTAAGCCAATATAAGAATAAGGTAATCTTCATTATTGATAGCCTTTGATACTCAATGAGATCATATAGTTCGATCTATCCACACAAGGCTCACCATTATTAGTGTGCAAAACACTTGAGATATACACCATTTTAAAGATAGTTTGAATCAGAGACAAAGGAATTGGCTTAACTTTATAGAACACACATTGGTTTCTATAAAACCAAAGAAAATAACATGTAATAGCCACACAAGAAAGTATCATACACTTGTCAATTTTGGGAAAAAAGGAATACTAAAAAAAAAAAAAAAAAATGAAGAGAATAGCAAAAAACTAGAGGATGACTAGAGAGTTCAGTTTGAAGCCCTAGTGGTTCAACAGTCCAAATTATTTTGAAAAAATCATAAGCAAATGATATACTTCTTAAATCAATGGATATTCTCCAAGTAACCATGTCGAGTTATAGGGAGTTTTTTTCCTATGACATGGACCAAATAAGTTAAAGGGCAATTATGTAATCTAGCTAGCAGTATTGTATGGTATATTACATTTTAATTACTATATATATATATATATTTTTTTTTTTTTTTAAATAATACAAATAAGATAGCATTGTTCGAAGGAAGGTAAATTTGATACAATGGAAGTTATTAGTGTATTCAACCATGATTAAACAAAGAAAATCCTTCAATCAAGGAGATATCACTGTTGAATTAATGAATGGCTTTTTTCCTCTTATGATAAATAGCGTGTTTATATTTTAGTAATGATCATATATTGTAGCAACCAACAATAGTCTCTTTTGATTTTGTTGTTAAATTATCCTATTTTTCAATGCCTTTTTTATTTTACATTAAAACAAATAATATTAATTCCTATGTCATATGAAAACTTTTCTTTTTCACATTTTCCTCATGGAAACAAATAGAGCTGATTAGTTTTATGTCATTATTATTAGGCAAAATGTTTCTAAATTATGCATTCATCTAAAGGAATAATATATATGGAAAAAGGTTAGGTATACTAGCGGTACATCTAATTTCTTGTCTTTCTCTCTTCCTCCCTTTGGAAATGTCCCTTATACCCCTCCCATTGGTTGAGCTGCTGGTGCGAGGAAAACCGGCAACATACATAACCTTTTCCCCATATATATACACACCTTAGTTTCAATAGGTAGAAAGATGATGTTGCAATTTTCAGCTATGTGCTTGGACTCTTGCATGTGTAACCTAGTCTACATACCTTAAAATACCATAAATTTTAGAGAGTAAAAAAAAAAAGAAGAGAAATTTTGTTTTGATCCATTGGTTACTAATCAAATCAAAACAACCCTATGTTTTTTTTTTTTTTTAAACAACCCTATGCATTCTTTCTCATCAGAATGCATTTTCTTTTAGGATGAATTGTTGTTTATTTTTCTCTTTGAGAGAGAGAAAGAGGATCTATACACTACCCGTTTATATTGATTTCTTACACACCAAGTCAATAAAAGAGCGTGAAATAACATATTTAATCAAAAATAAAAATAAAAAAGGAGATGGAGAGAGAAAAAAAATACTATGTTAAGGAAGTAAATGTTGACAGTATATACTTCTTTTTGGATTTGGATCATCTCTAACAGTTTTCCTTCCAAACTCATATATGCATGCAGTCCAACACTTGACCGCATGCAATTCAAATTTCAAAGTAACCGACATATAATCTTAAACTTGCATGTCTTAGTTGGAGGGTTGTTGAATAGAATCCCAATCCCTTCTTATCCCTTTTTTTTCTTTTGATTTGATAATTTAAAATTGTGGGCTGGCTTTGTAAAAGAAAGAGAAAAATTTTATCGGCTGGCCGACATTAGGGGGATGGAAAGCGTGGTATTTTTGGCGTTATAACTAAAATGTTTTGTTTGTTACTGTCCTAATTGAAAGGTTAAAACGTGGACCAGATCAGGACCAGACCAGGGTGGGTGACACACGTTGGGGAGAGTGGAGAATGGAAGCATGGAAGGATGAAAAGCGTGATAGTCATGGTGACGGTGAAAGGAAAGCAAAGGAAAGGAAAGGAGAGGGGAGGAGAGGGGAGGAGAAGGGAGGGGAGGGGAGGGGAGGGGAGGGGAGGGAGGGGACCCACCTTCATCCTCGGGCCTTTATCCTTTATCGTGAACATTACATGCCACATATATATATATATAAAGAGAAGTTGGTCACGGTTTTGGATCCATAGAATTACAGGAGGTCACACTGTTTGCATTATACAAAGATGACTCCCAATAAACCAATTCCCATTGTTGTTTTTCATGTTTGTCAAGAGCCTTTTGGGTTGATGATGTAGGGCTCACGGTTTAAAGTATCGGTATTGTATTCTTTTATATATATATATATATATATATATATATGTATATATATTCAATATTCATACAGAACTGATAATATGATAAAATGTATTGGTTAATGTTAAGAGAAAAATAATTTATAAGTGGTTTTTTCAAATTTTGCCTGGTTTGATAAAGTCAACAGATTGCTGTGCTAGTCTCCCCGAGGATTAATCGAGGTGCACGTAAGTTGACCCGAACACCTTGTTTAAATAAATAAAATCAACGAATAGCCACTCTCTCTCAACCCATAGAAATAACCTTCACAATTTTAGCCAGCCAAAAATATCCATTCCAGTCCTATTATTATCTGTCAAGTGGGAGAATTTATTCTTTAATCTATTAAAAAATAACAAAATGTACCATTGAAGGGTAGTATGAGTAATTTATTGAAGAATCAGTAGGGAGAAAGAGATTTGAAATTTTTCTTTATTAGAGAAATATATATATATATATATATATATATTCAATAGGAGAGTTTGAGTCAATATAAATTAAATTTAGGGTTCTATTGTCTTGACAATGGATCCGCTTAGCATGTGCAAGGCAAAGGCAATCCTTGTGTGCCACATTTAAGGGTGTTGAAAGGAATCCATCCTTCTCAATTTGATATGAAAAGTGCTATTCTTGCACTGCATGTTTCATAGGACTTGAAACCTGCTAATTTCTAATTAAAAAAAAATCCTATTATTTTGTGAAGAGATGATCTAACTAGTCATTGTTATGTTAAACTATCTTAGTGATTGATAATTAAGAAACACTAATTAAAATATTAAAAAAAGAAAAAAAAAAGAGAGAGGGAGAGAGAGAGAGATAAGAGAAAGAATAAAATGTTTGGCTCGAGAATTTGGTTTGTATATGTAGGCCGGTAGTATGAAATAAAAGTGTGGTGCACCTACCATGAAACCAAATGCTTGGGATTATTTATCTGATATATTGTCAAGGGAGGAATTAACGATGATAACTCATGACCTTTGTGTGACTAAACTTGATACCACCAACACTTAAAAGAAAATATGTAATATAAATATATATATATTGGGAGCAAGGGCGAAATCTTCTTTATAGGATAAAAGAAGGATATTAGGGAAAATGAGTTTTAAATGGAATGAAAGAAAGGACGAAATAAATATATCATCGGGAGTTGCTTAAGTTGATTCTTATAATATTTTTAGTCGGACAAAAAAAATATATTTAATGGAGTTAATTTAGTGATTTTTGTAAGCTATGTAAGAGAATTTATTCTATGACATCTCATACCTAGAAAATGTACTATGAAGTCACTAAGTGTCCCACTTTTTTGTTAATCATCCCTAAACAAAACTTGTACTAAGGGGATATTTAACACCTCCCCACCCCCCTCCACAGAAAAAAAAAAAATGTATGTAATGAGGGGGGATGATGATGACAGCAATGACCGAAAACAAAGATGAATATAATTGATCACATGATCAGTGCGAAGATTTTGGCTCCTGTTCCATGCGAAGAATTAATTAAAAAATGAAATCTCTTTATTTGAAGAGAATTATTTGAATTCCTCCAATGAATGTAAAAGAATTACGAAATTTTTGATAAACATGCAAAAGTAATAAAGTTTGGGTCCTTTGAAAGAAGAGGAAAGGAAGGACCACCACTACCTTCATCTCCACCCCCACCATGATGTTGTTGTTGGTGGTGGTGGTGGTGATGGTGGTGTTGAATGAGTGAATGCATGCTAAGACTTTTTGGGAATCATCGACAACACCCAAATTAGATTAACAATGTAATTAAGTATTCAAAATAAGAGATCACTTCGGCCGTCAGATAAAGTTATGAGAATCAAATATTTTTATCCAACGACTGAAATGTTGATTATGTTCATATATTACCATGTATGAAACCTTTTGTCTAATAAAATAATTTAAGAAAAAAAAATATATAATAATGAAAAAAAAGGAGCATTAGAAGGAAAAGAGGGGAGAAGAAAGAACATGGGTCCTCGACATATACAAATGTCTGGAGATTGGGTATTCCTTGGATAGGGAAGGAAAGGAACAAAGAGAGATCAGCAGGCAGAGAGTAACAGTTAGAGACAAAAGGCAAGACAATAGCATCGAAGCAATCGCCTTACAGGATCTCTTTTGTAGGTTTGTTCTCTCTAATTTTTTCTTTTTCTCTTTGATTAGTAGATGACCATAGAAGACTTAGCTGTCAACTTCTACGAGGCCCTTTTAATCCTCCAATGAAAATACTATATTATTGAAGTTGTGATTAGATAACAGAGGATTGGTGCAAAACACAACGAATCATGTAGGCCCATTGCCCAGCAATTCATCCCAATGCCAAGCATTCTTGTTTCCTCTCTCTCTCACGTCACATAGCAAACACCTTATATGCACTATTTAACTATACAGAAAGCGAAAGCTCCCGTCACTTCTCACCTCACCCCAATGAGCCAATGACCCCACCCTCTCTCCTCACTCACCCTCAGTCCCCCCCTTTCTCACTCCCCACTTCTCTTTCTCTTTCTTAATGTGGCCAACAGAACACATGAACATGGAGAATCAATAAGAAAGAGGCAAGTAGCCAACATGTTCACAGTTATCTCGCTAATCTGTCTCTGCAAGAAGAGACTGAAGGATTAACAATGACAGTGGTTGTTAATAGGTTATTACTGTACAATTAATAAACTACTACTGGTAAAGTTAAGTGGGTATGAACAAGTTGACTCTTCACTATCTTCTCCAGTTTATAAAATCCACTCGATCTTCTTCTAAATCCATTCTAAATCCATTTCCCATTTTGATTAGAAAGGACCCAATAATTCATTTTTTCTGGGTTTCTGCTGGATCCTCGGAGGGGATGGGATTTGGTGTGGCTCGAGGAATGCATTATAGGTGAGTTTTTAGATTGTTAAATCAATTAAAACCAACAAGTTAACACACACTAGGGGTGAAGCTCATACTAAGTACGGAGCCTAGTCATACGAGATACCCAACCTTGTTCAATGACTTGGGTCATGGACTCATATGGGTGGGTTGATGTGAATGGATGTGAAGGGTTCCCACCAGGGTTTTAAATCTTGGGAAACAGCCGATGTTGATTTAGATTGGATCGATCGATTTTACCTCTACCCTAAAAATAAAATAATGATTTTACCCTCGAACTAGGATCAATCAATATTGAAACAATAAGGTCAGTCCAATATTGAAACTTAGAATCCTGATTTCCATTGGCTTTTCCATACCAATCACAATGGGTCTAATTTGTGTCCATGACTTAATAGTGTTGAAATGCAACCTAAAAAGATGCAAAATGTAATAGTAAAAAAAGAACAAACAATGTACACAGGTTTACGAGGTTTGGAAAGATTACTTACATCATCGATGAGATAAGATTTTGCTTTACTATCAATGAAAAATAGAGTTATAACGCTCGTCATCACATCTCTCAAAATTGTCTATAAAAGCAAAAAACCCTAATATCGGAAAATACAAAACTACATGACCATTGTTCTGTATTCCTTAGATTAAACTGCAACGGAATACAAGACATCGTATACCAACAAAGGGTGTCAAAATAGAATTAAAATCAAGTCGTTTACGATAAGGGTGTCAATCGATCGGGCCTAACTGAGCATGGTAGGCCTACATCCTTGCATTGTGACCTACCTATTTAAGGAATGAGTTGTTTTCGATTGGGTTTGATCAGGTTATGGGCTTTAACTGGACTTCTATTAATTGGGCCTGAAACATGCCTTTATTGTCTTAGATTTCATATAGTTTAATATATTACATTCAATAATTGATCAAATAACAATATATACCTTATTCTACCCCCCTCCCCCCCAAATCAAAATAATATAAACGGATAGGCTAAATGGGTTAGGCTTGTAATCGAACATGCTGGTCGGACACCCGTCGAGCTTACACCATGCACCCGGGAATGTCCGCTTGTAAATAGGTCGGGCTTAAGCTCAGCATGTTTAATAATCGGGCAGGTCTAAGTTAGGCTTTAATCAAGCGAGCTCAAGCGAGCTCAATCGAGCTGTTGGGCCAGGCATTAAATTGACACCCCTAGAATTTACGATCAAACCGATTTAAACCACAAAGAAAATGATTCGATAATGATTCCATTGGTTCTCTATTCTAGTCAATTTGGTTCAAAATTGGAAAACCAAATGAGAGCCATTTATGAAAACTTAATACACCAGATGAACCTATACAACCCCTTCTTCTAATCTAGCTATAAATGACAAATAATCATTTTAATTGTTTTTATTTTTATTTTTTTATTTCTATGTTAAATGATGCATAAAATTATATGTAACCATGTGGAAAATTAACCTTGAACTCAAACTTTGTGCACTTTTTTTTTTCAAAATACGGTAGAATTCGTGACCTCAAAAAGTGTTTGGTTATTCTATGTAATATCAGTAAACATAAAAATAGATAAATTAGAGCACTAGTCAGTTGGATAGGATCCGGATCTCTTTAAATTCTTAAAATCTAGATTGAAACATGGTATCAAAGTCCAAGTTACTTTGTTATGGTTTCCAATTGCAGTCCACAACAACAAAACCATTGTGGGATTGGCTGTGCTACCTTTCTAAATTCTAATGCCTCAATACCAGCTCGGAGCTCTTTGGAGGAGGGTCTACATTACAAAGCCACAAGGAAAGAGTCACTTAAGAAAAAAAGAAATAAAAAGTAATGGCGTTATTGGTTAATGTACAGTTGTACCGTTTGTACCGTGAGAATTTATATAGAGAGAAAGAATAAGACACCACCCTGGCCCCAATCCTTCTCACCCTTTTATTTTATTTTTCACAAAGTATTTAGTCCTTTGTTGGAGTACTATAGTGGCATTTGAAGCCTTGGAGAAAGGAAGCACTTGTGGGCAGAGACTGATTAAGAGAGAGAGAGAGAGAGAGAGAGAGAGAGTGGCAGTGTGCAAAGTATGAAGGGACAGACAAAGTTGAGATTTTGTTGAGATCCTATCTTTTGGGGGTTAGTCCCAAACTCGTATTTCGATTTGGATATTGGGAGGGGATTGATCATTGATGTGAGATTATATGATTTGGAGTTAAGCTGTCGTTTCTCCATGGTTCTATCCTTTGGTCTTTCTATCCAGATGTCTCTTTCCACCCCTGATGGCTGGCTCGCCCAAATCCCCAAAATATCATCTCTTTTGGTGGAACCCAGAAGCCAAAGGGGCACAGCCAACCCTCCAGTCCTTCCTCTACAATGGTGATAATTATCGGTATCGGAACCAGTGTATGGGTCCACTTGTATCAGTGTGGAACCGTTCTTATTTAGATGAGAGCAATCAGTCTTCCTACAGTCCTTCACCCATGATAAATTGAAAATCATTTTACCCTTATGGCTTTGATGTTCTTTTCTGAAATTCTTGATAATTTGACTTTTAGTGCAATGATCCATCATATATGATAAGATAAAAACAAAAGTATTATTGAGAAAGTCTAAATTCTGAAATACTATCATTTCTGGGATTAGAAATGAAATTCTTCACAATTATATAATATATATTGATTCAAGCAAAAATATACATTTGACATTTTCTTGAGATTTCCCTTTTATGGTTTCTTTACGTAATTTTCATATATCTTCTTTTTATGTTATTTCTTCGTACTCCTTGTTTGGTGTTTGTTTTGTGCTTTGCCGCTTTTGAATGTAATCCTTTTAGATGAATTTTACTTTTAATGGTTGATGTAAGGGTTCTTAGCCCTTGGATGGCCGTTGTGGCTTGTTCTTTTGTTCTTAATATACTTTTGGTTAAAAAATAAAAACATATATGAATTAATGATGAAATACAATATTTCAAAGTCCAATCACAGGATTAGAAAAGGTATTTAATCTTTTCTGAAACCGATATCGATATGGATTGATTATATCATACTATTTCGCCCTAAAATTTAGATTTAAAAAAAAAATTGTTTTGAATTATTTTACATAATACTAAAAATAATGAAAATTCTTTGACTTTTCAAACCTTTTAACGTTTCAAGATACTCCCTGAATCTCCTTTGATTGAGAATGAATCCGTTATTTATCCGATCACCTGATGATACGGATCAACATCCAACAAATGTTCCACTTTCAACTATTGTACAAGTGATGAGAGATGGTTTTAGAAACAAAAACAAGAGATATTAATACTCATCCAATATCTTATTAGGGTCCCACCACGAGAAACCCAAAAACCATTTTTGATTGTGGGGAGAGAAGACAAAGTTTGAAAAGAAAAGTTACTGCAAGAAGCGAAAACAGAGAATATCCAAAAACAGAACCCCTTTCCTTTCTGTAATCTGTATTCGAAAGGACTGTCCCGTGTCCACAGAAGAAGCTTCGGCTAAAAGTCAAAAAACGGAACTCGAGAAAGGGTGGCGACGTGGATGATGGAGTTTTGATTGAGAGTGAGAGACGAGATTTTTTCACAGGTTTTTCTTTTGGTGTAAAAACAAAGGATTCTGATTTGACCAAACTGACCTCCACATCCACCTCCACCCTCCACCCTCCACCCGCCACCCTCCACCTCCACCACTTCTTCTCACCACCGTCGCTGCCGCCGCCACCCCCGCCGAGAGATTTGAGAAACACTCTTCTCCGTCCTTTTTCAAGCTTATTCAATCCACGTAATAGTCTCCCTCTATTTAAATCTAATATCTGAAAAAAAAGAATAAAAGAAAGAAGAGATTGACTTACGTTGACTTCCTTCCAAGAGGCTCTCAGCCTCTCTCTCACTGACACACTCTCTCTCTCTCTCTCTTCTTATTACAATGGTTCGAAGGAAGATAGAGAGAGATTATCCTCGAATCAGTATCTGATATCTCGACTCGAATATGAATGTTATTTAAGTCATTTCAACTTTCACATAATTACCATTTATAATTTCAGATTTACCCCTCGCCGCATAGGCACAGCTAAGGTAAATAGGTAGTAGGTAACTACTCTACGCAGCCTACAGAAAGGATAATCTCTTCCTTAATTGTGAGACGTTTACGTTAGCATGGGTATGATGATGCGATGATGATGATGGTGATCATATATGGGAATCAGTTTCGGATAACGACAAACAAAAAAAGTTCATATCTCAGACGCCATGGTTTAACTGCCCAATTCGCCACCATCTCTATCATCACCATCATCATGTCGGATGGTGCCTCCATCTATCCATCATCATGACCACCATCGTTTTTTTTTTGGTTAAGTTTGTGTTTTAATCAAATGGGGGAGGACTGGAGGACTCCACCAAAAACAAATAATGGGAGAAAATAAAAGGGTAAAATTTGTCTTTAACAATAACTATTTCACTGATATTGGATGGGGCAAGTATTACTATCAGGCACTACTAATAGCAGTAAAGATCGGCAATATACTCATCTATACCAATATTTATAACCATGTATACAATAAAAGTCTAGGAAAATTATCAAAGATTTATTGAAAGTGAAAATAAATTTTCTCCTAAAAAATTTGAAGGTAATGAAGAATAAATTATTCATAGATATATAAGACAAAGAGTCATACAGAAGTAAAGGGTTGAAGAGAGAGGTGGTGGTGGTCCCCTCCACCTACACAACTCCAATGTTGAGACAGTTATAGCTAGGAATTGTCCGCGCAGGGGCATCAAAAAGCTTGGGATACCAAAACCATGTTTCCCACACAAGAGAAAGCCATGGTTAAAGAATACATATAACCCTTCTTCTTTTATTCATTTTCAACTACCCTTTAGCAAAATCATAGAATGGGAACAACTGTCCTGTCCTTCCCTTCTCATCAGCCTTTTTGGATTCTTAGGGTCTAGTGGTTTCAAACCCTACTCAAAAGAGTCAGAAGACTCCAAGACTCCTGTCCTTTTGAAATAGTTATGAGATGGCTATAGAGTACAGAATAGGAGAGGACAGAGAAGATCATATCAGTCACTAAAAGGGTAGAAGGCCTTTGTTCCTTCCTCGCTTTTCACTTCACTTGACTTTGATTTTCTCTCTAATTTGGGAAATTCTAGGCCCCTATGGCTCAGTGGCCCACGGGTTACCCATTTATGTACCTCAAAATGAAAAGTCAAAAAAAGGGCAAGTGCTTTTGCTGGCTATATGTCTCTTTCAAATCGAGGGTCAACCCTCTTTCACTTCGCTATCTGCATCACACCAGTAGATTGTAAAAATAAGATGCCAAAGGTCAGTAAAGCTTCTGTCAAAAATAATTGCATAAGGCCAGAGGTAGGTATTACTGTTGACAATGGATTATTCAACCGGAATTTGAATTAATAAATCATGCCCATTGCCTAAGCAATCTTATTAATGGCTTAATCAATGGCAATAAAATAAGTCAATCCTACAAAGCTAAAGTGTTTTTTATACTGGTCAATCTGATTGCTAGGACTGAAATTCCTCAGTCATGTTCAAGTTTTTGGGTCCAAATGCCATTATATGGCCCACCATATTAGTACCGATGACTTCTACAGCTCTATTTTATAAAGGGTCAAAACCCAAGTTGCCCTAGTTTTCATTTTAGGGTTTAATGTTTTACCAATATGAAGGCTATGTTTGGTATGCATTTCTAACTCAGTTTTTCTCTATTATGTATTCTACAATTAGAATTTAAATTGGTACCCAAGACAGAACCTTCTCTAATACCTTTGCATTACTTTTTACTGCATATGGTGATATACTCCAACAGAAAAGATCAACCCTTTTCTTCCTCCCAAGTCTTTCAATATCTGACGTTAAGGAGGCGCTCGAAATGTCACACTGCCATCCATCCAACGGTGATCACAAGCTCTCAATCAACTGAACTCAAAATCCAATCCAAAATTAATCCCAGAGCATATCACCCCTTCTCAATATCTGTATCTCCTTCCACCCCCACCCCCCAAGAAAACACAAAAAAGACTTTGAACACACTTACTTCAAAACACCTGGGCCAGCTAAAAATGCCAATCATGGCCCAACCAGGTAAAAGCCTGCAAAGCCCCACCAATGGGTTCCAAGACTTCGATGGGCCACAGCCCACAACTTAGTAAATCCCCCAGAACGGGCATAACTCACATGGAGAAAAGATTCAATGGTGAGGATGAAAGCACAGCCAAAGAAACATCCCGATTTTCCAGAGATATATATCCTTCAGGTTGAGGACAAAAAACTGATTGGAAAATTGAAACTCAGAACACAAAACTGATTTCTCCTCCAAGAATTCGCTTCTTATGTGAGGAATATCATGCTACGTTTGATTTCTTTCCCTCACGATGTGGGGAAGGAAAAGCAATTGTTTAGTTGCTTGGGTCAGAATCCGCGGAGAAAAAGCAACTACTTTTGAAAACCATTATATACTTTAGTTTGTGTCTCACCTACAAAAAAGAAGGAAAAAGAAATGGGAAAACTTATTATTCCCGACTTAAATTTCCCTCTTACAAAATAGGGAAGAACTGGCTAACTACAATTCTTGGACAACCAAACAATAATTTGTTATACACTTTCTCCTGTTTTTCTCGGTGTAACCAAACAAAAGATGTAGAAAAATTTTCCATTTCTCATCCATTTCATCCTAAAAAGAAAAATCAACCAGAGTGTCTCAAGTACTAAGAAAAGTAGAGAAGAACAATAGTGGAAAGGTGAAAACACATTTAAGAAGAATGAATCCAAATATAAGGTTTAGATCTTTACTGATCAGTGAACAGCACAGATATTCCTGGAAAAGTTCAAGTTCATAAAGACAATCCTGACCAAAACTAAAATAATAACAATAATTATAGGGATTTTCTTATTGACACCTCTTAAGGTGTCAAATAATTTGTAATCTTATTTTCTTGCCCTCTTAATACAACACTTTTTCTCTCGATTAGGGAAAGATCCATCACATACGCACTTGAAAATTGTGCGGGACTTGATGACAGTTGTTGAAAATGATATAACAGTACGTCACTTTCAAATAATTTGAAAATCCATTTTCACCCTATGATTTAAAGGACTTACGGATATAAGACAATGGCCATTAAAAGAGGGTTAACATTTCTAGATACACCTAAAGAGGTGTCATTCAGACAAATCCCATAATTATATCTCATCATACATAGAAAAACTAGTGAGACCCCATTATTGATCAGTGGTGGAACCCAATCTGATTTTGGATCAGGATGTAGAATTCAAACTAATTGGGTACGAGTCCTGCTGCTTTCTGCACTCTTCACTGGAAGAAAATAAGGATGAGCCTGCATAATATAAAAATTGAACCGAATAAGACTATAATTCATGAGTCATGGTAAAAAAATTTCTACACCAGACTGATTGGAGAGGCTATCCATGCAGGCCACCTATTTCTGCTCTATGGAGAGTTGATGCTGCAATTCCGACCATTCCCAAGGAATGGTCTGGATAGTCTACCCGTCAATACCCTGCATGTCCATGCATCTCTGTATTTGTCAGCTATCCATATATTAACATGCACAGCCTCGACAAGTGAATAGAGGATTTGGACGACAAGTGAACAGAGGATCTGGGGTCCAATGTATCCACAAAATTAGACTGACCTGCCACAAGGGAAAACCAAGACCCAGCAAGAAAACCTCTCCACAAAGAGCTGCCTAGAAATACCTCATGTAACTCAATGTAGGTTGAGACGATGAATGTAAGAGCTAATAAACAACCGGACGCATCCAGCTTTGCCTTATCTGTTAAGGGTCCTAATTTGTGGCAGGACAGCACGAAGGATCATACATATCTAATTTGGTAGAACTCAAGGAAATGGTTGCTTTTTATGTATAGGCGCACACACACAGATCTTTCTTTCCCCAACCCACCCTCTTCCCCCTGGTTTATTTTTTTCTGGGCCATGTTCCTTTATCATCAGCAAGGTGCACCTCGTACAAGCTATAAATAGATAAAAGCACTTCAACGAAAAATGACAAGGTTGGTACTTGGTACCATTGCTTCTTTTGCAGTTGGCCTTTCTTGGTGGTCGTACCGCAGCAACTTGTCAAGAAAATCAATTGCCTACACACATAAAAAATAAATAAAAATAAGGCACAAATTACAGACCACTCAACTATGATAAGAATCTCAAGTTTCAATTACACATGAGGATTCGATAGTACCTCTGGAACTGCTACATGTTGATTATCAGAGTTAACAAACTTCGTCCATGGTTTCCTGCTGTGCCTGAAGCAAGGGAAATTCTTTCATTTCAGAGGGGGAAAATAATTTTTATTTTAATTCCATAAAATGAAAGGGTATATATTAACAACCTCCCAACGAGGGCCTCAAGGTGTGGGTCCAACTCCAATCGGTATCTGTTCAGATATGCATTTAATTCATCGGTCCCAAGAACCTGTAGCAGCCAAAAATAATAATTACTACTATGAAGAACTTCCAGTTGCCCTTTGTACCCATGTAACTAAGTGGGCAAGGAGCGTTGAGGTGTACCTAGCATGGCCAGTGCAGGGTAAGGCACATAAGAACAATTATATACAAGGACTGGAATGAAAACTACACAGTTAAACTTGACAGCAACTAAAAAAAAATCCAATCTGTGTCTCTTTGTGAGTATGTGTAAACACTTCACTACAAAGTAGGTCAAGCATGCATCCAACTGCAAATTACCTATTTCATTACAAATAAGTATATCATGTTGGAGGGCAAATATTTCTCCACATTTGCTCCTGTGGCTTTTACCAGTTTAGGTGGTGGATCAAATAGACACTATGAGCTTCTAAAGTAAAAGCACATACCTTGGCTATTTTGACCAGTTGATCATAATTATCATGCCCATAGAAAAATGGCTCCTTACGGAATATCTGTCAAGCAAAAGTATTTATTGAGGCCCAAAGGACAAAACAGTATTATGTCAGCAAAGTAGGAAAATCTGGAATCTCCTCCCCCATTTCCTGTCATGGGCTATAACAAGCAAGCAGATCAAGAGCCACTAATATGTGGGGCCACCAGAGAGATCTTCCACCACATAAATTAAAGGCCAAGATCCTTACAATTGGATACATGAACTTCCGAGAAACCATTCGATAAGTGGTCCATAAGGTGTCAAGCAATTTTTGTAACCGTAGTTTTTAGCCTCTTAATATAACACACTTCTTTCAATAAGGGTAAAATTTTAGCATTTCACGTGTATTTGAAACACGTGCAAAACAACTCTTTAGAGAACCTTTTTTTTGAAAACCTTTTTTCTTACCCGACTTAATTTTTGGGAATAAAACAAGGGGCAAGCAACATAAGGTGACATGTTCTAAATATACAGAGGTGTCATTCTAAATACACCTATAGAGATGTGATTCAGACAGTCCCAAAGATAAAGAACATTTCTCATGCCAAATTTAGGGGTATTGGTGGCCTACAGATTGAGGGTCCAATCCAACTCGGGCATGTGACGAAGTTGGGAACAACATCTTGAAGCACAAGAAAAAGTTCTACTTCCACAATGTAACTCACCATTCCAGCAAACATACAACCAAGGCTCCACAGATCTAAAGAATAATCATAGTCTTGCAAATCAACTAGAAGTTCTGGGCCTTTAAAGTATCTGCAAGAAAAGATGAAAATGCATCTAGAAATTGAGCCAAACAAGGATAAAAATACGAATACCAACCATAACTCAACATGTAATTCAAGCAGGTCATCACGATTGACAAATCTATTCGATGAGATTATATCAACATCAAACTTACAATTAGAAACATCTTCTAAAGGTAAATAAAATATATAGTCCTCATATTTAGTGAAGCTTTTGCAATAAAATAAAGGCCACTTAACTAGGCACCTGAGGACTCCAAATAAAATCGGCAGGATAGGAAACTGTAAGCAACCAAACAAAAAGCCCGGAAGGAAGACTTCACAGATGAAGACTATTTCATATTTAACTTCCACCATACCAGACTACAAACTTTGTCAACCAGCAGTATAATGGTACCAGTTAATCTGGCTGGGAGATCATTGACGGTGTCCTGTAACATATGCTCCTACAGGATCAAAAACTCCAAATGATTCTACCAGAGATCTAATTAATGTATTCAGTTGCCCACACATCTACCAGCAATATTGATGTGATCCCGGGGTTCGGGAAGCCTGTCTGGGTTAACTTAGAATTAATATTGAAGGGGGGAGGAATCGTCTTCAATCTCCAGATGAACAGGGAGGCGAAAAACCAGTTGTCACTTCCAAGGAGAGAACAGCTTTGATTGCCCTCAATTAGCTCTGAGGTTTTGGGGTAAGGTTCTGCAATCGCAACTCGGGCTGTTGGTTTTGTTTTTGTAGCAAGGAAAGTGTTCAGGTCCAAGAGTCTAGGCCTTAAGTTGCCCGTGTATGGACTCAAACCCCCAACTATCAGGTCCAACCTTGGAGTCCCTGAGTTCCAACGCTTCATTCCTCACCCACAGTTCACCCCTCGACAGAAAAATGGGGAGTAACAGAATAGGGAAAAGGGAATGGGGCAGGACCAGAAGAGATTCAATGAGATAACAAGACTTGATCGGATTGAAAGAATGAGAGAAAAGAAGGGGAATTAGCAGCACACGAGAATAAGAGAGAGGGAAGGTTTCATACCTTAGGGAAGGAAAAAACAGAGAAAAGGAGAGTAGCGGGGCCGCAAACACCACACGCAAGTAACATTCCAACCAAACTCAATATTTCATTCCACTCAATTCTTCAACAGTATATATATATATATATATATATATATAACACCTACTCACTCGGAAATTCAAATAAGAAAACTACCCAATAACTCTTACACAATCTACCCACGACAGAAAATAAAATAAACCAAAAGATTTCTCCTATGTAATCCATCAATCCTTTGACCAAAAAACCAGGTTGAGCTGGTTGTGTCTTGGCTTGGGTCTCCGAAGTGGTAGAAGGAGGGAGCAAACCCTGATTCATGCACCACCTTAAAAGTCCGCTCACATTCCACTCCTGATCCAGCTAGAGGGCACTACTGAAGATAGGAGGAATTCTCTGCTGCTCTAACTCTCCCGCGGGAAAGAGATCAGATTCTCCTTCCAGAGCTATCAGATACCAATGACAAGAGCGATGAAGACCTACTAATCGGTGCTCGGATCAGAATCAGTTCAATCAAATTGCCTTGAATGACACCCATCAGATCTATTATCCCCCATCGAATCGAGAACAGGAGAAAGAGGAAAGGAAAGGCGCCAGTAAGGCGATCTTGAAGACTCAGACTGAAGTGACCGCCCACCCATCTGATGAAATCCAGGAAAAGCAGGCTTTGTTCGACCAATCAAAAGCTGCTCGGAAGTGGTCACTGAGTGCCCGGAGTGACGCAACTGTACCAAATATTGTGGCACGAGCGGGGTGAGAAACTCAAACCATGCCCTAACAGACAATGTATCATAAGATGAGTAACCGGTCTACCAATCCCTTCAGCATAACCACAGAACTGACCCATTATGAGATATTTTTCCCAGAGCTGCTGTAAAAAATAAAAATAAATAAATAAAGGCACTAGCCTAGGCACCTGAGGAGAAAAATAAAATCAGCAGGGAAGCTGTGAACACCCAATCAAAGTCTGGAAATTACAAAAAAGAACCTGTTTCATATTAAACTTTCACACTTGATTATTATCATTTAGCTGTATTATTTTTCTACTCTGGCTAAGAGAGAACGGTCTATGTTATCTAGACATGGCAAAGGGTACAATTTGGGTGTGGCATACATTTCATTTCTTCCCTTCTCATTGGCTTACAAAGAGTGTTGGGCATGCTATGGTTCATAATTTGAAGTGCCCAGATAACCTGGAGATCAATAACAGGGAGAACTGCCAAGACTAAATCCAGGTGTCCAATGATTCTACTAGATATTCCAAAGTTCCACCTGCATAATCAGCAACTCTTCACAAACCACATAAATGAACAACGGCACTCTAAAAGCTTCATCCCTACATTGCATGCATCTTTCTAAAACCTGATCAGCAACCACACACCCCCCCCCCACCAAAAAAAAAAAAAAGAAGTAGAAAATAAAACCACCTTAAATTAGTACAATAATCTTTACGTATACCCAAAATACCTTTACACCCAGTACTATGAAAACCCCTCTAATCTGCTCAAGCCAACCCAGTAATGCTCATTAACTTGGCAAGAATCACCCTTCTCAACATCCCATTGTTCTCACTCCTGAATCTCCAGATCCATTTCTGGGAAACAGCTTTATTAAGGAACTGTACGGGTCCAATCCCAAGGCCGCAAGTGTTCAAAAGGAAAAAATTCTCCCATGCCACAGAATGGAATCTTAAAGCATCCAGCACCCCTTTTCCCAAAATCTCACTTGAAGCTGTTCCATTGATTTAGAGATTTTCATCAAATAAAATCTCCAAGCTCCCAGAATAAATTTCTTGGACCCGTTCATTAGGCTTAACGAACTGAGTAGGTGACTAGTAAGCTTTGAACATTGTGATGGAGCATGCAGGAAGGAAGGAATAGGTAGACTTCCTCTTCAAAGCGGGTCTTATCAATTCAAGGCAAATTGCAAACTAGGCAGACGAGAAATGCGAATAATAAAGATGCAAGACGGGACAAAGAATAGGAGCATCCTATACCAAGGGAATGGAACGACTACCCGCATCACTTAAAGGAACTTCCCCCATAAGGTCCATTGATTGAATTGCTTGAATGCAATTTACTAAACTAGGAAAATTATTATTGTCATGCAGCAGAAGAAAACTCAACTGGTGCTGACTCTGCCACATGGAAGAATGATGAGGCAAATCTGTCCGTTGTATAACTAGGGAATGGACTGGTTTTGCCACGTGTCAAATTCCGGCCTCAAATTCAATCATTTACCCTTCCATGTAATCATAAACTCTCCCATGTATATCCATGCACCCCCCTTGATGGCCCATGCACCCCCTCTTGTCATTCTGAATTTGTTAATGGTCCGCTTTTGCCATGTGCATGGCATACTCTGGTTTGGATGAAATTTGACATGTGAACAGTGGACCTTAGGATCTATCTATCCACATATTTTCAACCGCATCTGATCCGCCACAAGGCAGAATCAATGTAAGGTTACATGTCCCAGAATTCACCGTAAGGATGAAAATTCGAAGCACCCTTACAAATATTACAGAAGAAAGGTTTAAGAAGTTTTCAGATCATATAATCATACAAATATCAGTAATGGCATTAGTCCAATAATTCCCATCACCAGATTAAAGAAAAGATGATAAAGGGCTAGGCATGCTTGGAAGATTCTCTCCCCCCCACCCAAAAAAAAAAAAAAGAGTACGCCAAGAAGGATGAACAAAAGGGATAGCCATTTGATCAGCTTGGTGGAGTATGGCTTGGTGAAACTGATGAGGCAGAGTAACCAGATTCAAGCAAAAAATATTGCCAAAGAGACACTGGGAGAGTTTGACAGATAATCTAGCAATAATACATAAAGGACAAAAGGTAGCAACTCAACTTTTGGCAAGGACACTCGAGCACTTTGTTTCATTTAATAAACCCACTCCACACCATAGTTTTTAAGGCGCTGGTAAGGCGACGCCTTAGCAGCGCCTAGGCGCTGATGCGGTCTAGAGATGGTAAGGCAATGCTCCGCCTTATGTGAAGTGGCGCCTTATATGTTTTTTTTTTTTTTAAACACATTTTAAAATTACTTGATGAAGATTTCAAATATAGATTTTTTATTGGTAGGTGTATGGTTTTGTTAACACTTGAGATGTATGGGATTAGCTTTACTTCACCAAAACAAACAAAACAAAAACCCGATTCACAAATAGGGTTTGGATTTTGTCAAGGGTTTTAAGAAAGGGCTTTGAGAAGGAATCAAGGAACAAGGAAAAACCACTGATCCAGGAAACCATTTTGCTCCGGTAGCAGTGAGTTTCATTCTTCTTTGACAGGATTAGAAATATAGTGGATGACCTTAGGGCTTAGGCACTCATTTTGGCATCATAGAGGTAAGCATAATAAATACTTGTATTTTTTATGTCTTCTTTTCTTTATATTTATAATTTTGTTTCATAGTTATGTATTTATATTATATGTTAATATGTTATGATGATTGACGATTGACGATTGACGATTGACGATTGACGATTGACGATTGACGATTGATGATTGATGATTGAATATTGATGATTGATGATTGATGAAGATGAACTTAGTTTATTCACTTTATTGATTTGTTTTCTTGATGAATATCTTAAATTGGCATGAATATGAACCTTTAATATTTTTTTAACATATGAGTAATAGGATTCAACTAGAATTTGAGCCAAATAGATTGGTTTTATAAAAAAATTACACAAGAACGCTTTAGTCTATAAGGCGACGCTTTATGTCCGCCTTATCGCTAAGGCGCTCCGAAAGACTCTCAAACGCCTCCGTCGCCTTACCGCCTTAAAAACTATGCTCCACACACATTTCAACTATGAAGTTTAAGCCACTTACGTAAACAATGACAAGCACCATGTACATATACCACTTAATTCAAGTTTATCTCCAACCTTGAAACTGCTCAAAACAATGTAGTCTAACCTATCACCTACAAAAATTCTTAGTTCAGCATAATCAATTATTTTCCACCCCTGAAGTGAATAATCCAACCCTCCACTCAAATAAAAATTTTGGTTCAATATGGTCAATTTGCTCAACCGCCTAAAGAGATAATGAGCTCAATATAATCATACCAAACACCTATATATGGCAAAGTTCCATTATCCATCGAAGGCAAGAAAAAAATTTATGACATAAATTAATTAAGAAAAAACTTGGAACTATAAAAGGAATCAAATACATTAGCTTTTGGGGGGAGGGAGGCAGGGGTCAACATGATAAAATTTAACCAAGAAAAATAGAAATTATGGAATACTTCCAAAACCATTAAATGCAAAGTCACAAACCAACCTTGAAGCGACCCGAACATTGTACTCTTTTCCTGGATGATAGAACTCTGCAAGCCCCCAATCTATAAGACGAAGCTTACGCTGCTCATGATCAATCATTACATTGTGGGGCTTCACATCTCGGTGCATAATACCTTGTGAGTGGCAATACTCCAGTGCCTACACATAAACACCCAGAAAATTTAAAGATGGAACCAACGACCTGAAATTCCGAAAGAAAAAAAATTCAGACAGAGAGCTGATGGGAAAAAGTGATACAACCAAAATTGTTAAGACAAGATAATAGTGAGACAAATGAAAAGGAACAAATCTGAAACATAAGTCAACCACAAGTAATAAATAACATCTCAAAGTGCGACGATTTTATTATGAAAAGATCACATGGTGATGAAAGAGAATATGAGAGGAAAGTACATAATTCTGATATTAAACATTCAAACATTTATGCTTCAGAACCGAAAATTCGCTTCAATTTATCAATATTTATCATTGGAGGTTTGTAAAAAATTCCAAAAATTTTGGGCCGAATTATTCAGCTCCCTAATTATTCATTAATTATTTGGAAGGGCTGGATTTTTCAAGACAAACTATTCATACATTATTCGCATACTAGGAAAAAATATATATATAAATTTTCTAATTTTCCAAACTGATTTAGATTCAGTCCAAATTTCTGCGAAATTATTAGCAAATTTGCTAGCAACAACTTAGCCTAATACCTTGTGTTTTCAAAGGTATCTATAGTATTTCTAATATATGCAAGCTATGTATTGTATTTGTCAATATCAAGGTATAATATTGTTCAACCCCATCAAATTTGGTTCTCAGACGTATGGGATTGATTACTAGGAGACCTTTGCTTCTTATGCTAAAATGAATACAGTAAGAGTGATTATCTTTTGTGTAGTAAACCACGGTTGGGAGCTACAGTAGTTGGATGTCAAGAATGTCTTCCTTCATGCTGAGCTGACTGAGGAGGTATATAAGTATGTCCCCCCAAGTTGTTCCAGCCCAGAAACTCAAGGGAAGGTGTGCAAGCTGAAAAGGGCATAATATGGTTTGAAGCAATCTCCAAGGGCTTGGTTTGTTCCACAAAGCTATGATAGCAGTTGGCTTTGCTCAGAGTAATGTGGATCACACACTATTTATTAAGAGGGTGGGTGATCTAGTTAACATTCTTATTGTCTATGTGGATGGCATTGTCCTTACTGGAGATGTTACTACTAGTACTAAGCATAGTTGTCACGGCGCCAAGGCAAACCAAGGCGGTGGAGGGTTGTCTAAGCGCTTAGGCGAGAAGGCGCCCGCCTTAAGGCGAACTAGGCGAACAAGTGTTATTTTTTATTTTTCCTATTTTTTAACATTATTTAGTAAGTTATATATACCTTGAATCATAAAAAATTAAGATTAAGCCACATCAAGTCATTAAAAATCAACATTTAGCCACATCAAATCATAAAAAATTAACATTAAGTCATATTAAGTTATAAAAAATCAACATTTGGAGAAATGCTCTTATTCTATAATAAGTTTGACTGGTCAAATGATTATATTTTTTACATGAGACTTTTTGTATTAGTTATAATATAAAACCAGCTTTCTAACAAGTCTAAGATTACTTAAATCTGAGTTGCAATGACAAAGTTATGCTTCAGTCAAACTTATTTTTAAGTGCATGAATACTGTTAAAATCGCCTGAATGAAAATAATTTTATGAATATCAAAACAAAATTTTTTTTTACCGGACTTTTGGTTTTTAGCAATGTTTTAACATGATAGAATTTATAAAATTTTCATAATTGAGAAAAACCCTAGTATTTAAAAGTTGAAAATCGTCCCTATAACCAAAATCCAGTTTTTGTTCTTGGACTGGGGGGTTGACTTTTTATCCTTTTGGAATTTGATTTTTAAACTATTTTTATTGGATTCAAATAGGGGGTATTTGCTTATTTATGAATAATATCTTAAGTAAATGAAATAACAAATATTAAAAACATTTACTTGAATGATATTTGGCATAAATAAGTGCCGAAACACAAGGTGACATGCAGTGCAACAAGGCGGCTGTCTCCTAGGCCCCAGGCAAACCGCCTGGACGCCTTGGCGACTCCTTGGCGACGCCTTGACAACTATGGTACTAAGATCTCTAAGCTTAAGAACAAGGAAGGTGAACCAATTGATAAGGGTCGATATCAGAGGTTAGGGAGGCTCATCTATTTGTCTCACACTTGGCCATACATAGCTCATGCAATTAGCCTTGTGAGTCAGTACATTCATGATCCTTATTCCTTCACGATGAGCTGACTAAGGAGATATATAAGTATGTTCCCCCAAGTTGTTCCCGCCCAGAAACTCAAGGGAAGGTGTGCAAGCTGAAAAGGGCATAATATGGTTTGAAGCAATCTCCAAGGGCTTGGTTTGTTCCACAAAGCTATTATAGCAGTTGGCTTTGCTCAGAGTAATGTTGATCACACTTTATTTATTAAGAGGGTGGGTGATCTAGTTAACATTTTTATTGTCTATGTAGACGACATTGTCCTTACTGGAGATGTTACTACTAAGATCTTTAAGCGCAAGAACAAGGAAGGTGAACCAATTGATAAGGGTCGACATCAGAGGTTAGTTGGGAGTCTCATCTATTTGTCTCACACTCGACCAAACATAGCTCATGCAGTTAGCCTTGTGAGTCAGTACATGCATGATCCCTATTCCTCTCATATGGAAGTTGTGTTTCATATTCGTCAATATTTGAAGACTACTCCAGGGAATGGTATCTTATTCTCCCCTTCATAGCACATGAGAGTTGATGCTTATACCGATGTCGATTGAGCAGCTTCTCCGGATGACTGTCGATCTACTTCAGGCTATTGTGCATTTGTTGGTGGCAATCTGGTTACATGGCATAGCAAAAAGCAAGCGGTAGTTATCTGGTCTAGTGCTAAAGCTGAGTTTTGTGCAATGTCACATTGGTTGTGAGTTGTTATGGCTCAGTGGTCTTCTCCAAGACTTGGGTAGCCTATGATGTTATATTGTGACAACAAGTCAACCATCGGTATTGCCCATAATCCAGTTCAACATGATTGTACTAATAATGTCGAGATTAATATGTGTTTCATCAAGGAGAAGCTAGAGCAAGGGCTTCTACGTCTCCCTTTCGTGAGGAGTGAAGATCAGTTAGCCAATATTATCACAAAGGGACTTAATAGCAAAGTTTTTTATTCTATTTTGTACAAGTTGGGCATGCGTGATATCCATGCACTAACTTGAGGGGAGTGTTATGATAATAGATTATTGTTTATTGGGCTTCAGGGGTGCTATCCAAACGTAGCCTTAAGGCCTTTAGGGTTTTTTATTTCATTATAAAAAGAGAGGTTTGTGTCAAGTTTAGCCACAAGTCATATTTTCCCAATTCAACACATACCAAAGAATACAAATGTAAGGTGCATGTTTCCATTCTCTTTTCCTCAAAAATAACTCAATAAGTAGAGAGAAGTATAAGCTTGCCTTCAAAAGTTCGTAGATGTAATATCGAGTATCGTAGTCTGTTAATGTTGGATAAAGCACTTTAAAATCCGTATTGTTCACATATTCAAATACGAAGCTAGGAGTTTTTGATTGCTGATCCCTGACAATATCCAGCAATTTCACAATATTAGGCCCTCCACAAAGGTTCTGCAGTATTTTAATCTCCCTTTTGATCTGCAATACCGAAGAGAGAAAGTAAGCTTGCATTCCCAAATATTTAAATAAAAAAAAAGGAAGAAGAGTCAAGGATACCATGCACCAATGAGATAAGCTGATGCATAAACATCGTAAGCATATATATGAATGAGTCGAAGTTAGTCATACAATACAAAAAGAACCACACATTTCAAAAGGCAGTATCAGACCGTCCAAATCACCTGATCTAGATAGTAATCGTTCCAAAATGATCTGATCTTGGATAGGGAGTGGATCGCCAATCTACTTAATTTCCTTGTTCAACTCTCCTACCAAGAGCACTGCTCAACAAAATTTTCCGCTTCAGAATTAAAACTGAAATGGAGAAATCTGATTTAGGCACCAGCACAAAAAAGAAGGTTTCAATATGAAAACCATCAAGGAGAGTACTGCCGTGTTTCAGAGCATAAACAAACTTTTGAATTCAATCTAAGCAACAAAAATTAGTCTTTTCATGTCGAGATTTGAAGAGGAGGCTTTACAGCTGATTTCCTATCAAAATTCTTTTGTCCAGATGGGGAGACACTGCTGCTGCTGCTGCTGCGGACAAGAAGAGGACATAGATAACAGGCCATATCTCTTGTAAAAGACTTCTTTGCACAAAAATTTGGACATTGATGCTCACCAATGCTTCAAGACATAATAAATGCAGGTATTCTTCTAAGGCCAGTCCCTTGGAAGAACCAAACTGGCAGTGACAAGACAAAGGAGTTCGAAATCTTTTCTCCAGATCCAAAAGCTAATCCAAAAAAGTGGTATTATGGCTCAAAGATTGATTTGGAAGAAAACAACTTGAAAAGAGATATAGACTTCCAGCAAAGTAGCTTCATTGAACTCCTTTTTTTTTCTTTTGGGTTCCTCTCTGACAGGTAAATGAAACATTTACTAGATGTCGACGGAGCATCAAGGGTAAATACTGCCACCAGTTAACATGGATAGAGGCAACGTCGAAGATAAAAACAAGAAGCAATTTTCCCTGATGCTCATTAAATTGCTATAAGTTGTGCATTTCAGACTGCCAAGGCCTAATAGAAAAGTATTGATGGCATGAAAGGAAATTATCATGAGAGAACATTACTCTGGACTATAAGAGAACAGCTGCTATAGAGGCCTTGGAACAGTAATTTCACTTCAAATGATCACTTGCTAGAGAAGCCTAGGAAAGCAACTTTGCTTAGTCGCAATCAAGCTCCATTATCCAGATTACCAATCCAAATTGGTGGGTAAGGATTTACCAATCCCCTTCTCCCTCCAATAGTTTGCCAAATTCTTGGGAGAGAGAATGGGTCTTCTTGCTTCTACCTAGTGTCTTGGGTAAGGGATCCACCATTCTCAAACAGTTCGTGGGCCATTACCTATCAATAAAGCTCTGGTGATACCATCTAACTTCACAGATCCAAAACACCCCCACAAGAGAGAGAGAGAGAGAGAGAGGAAAAGGAAGAAGAATATGGTTCTCCCATATCTAAGGTATGGAAACATTACATATATGATCCATTACAAGTAAGGGCAATGTCTAAGGGATGGAAACATTCACTGCAAGGAAAGGCATATTCAGGCAAGACGTAAACAAGCAATAGCACAGAGAGTGGCCTAGAAAGCACCAAACAAGAGTGATGGCGACATAATGTCACCAGTCATTAATTTCCAACAGCTAATTCTCCCTTCGGAAATGTATATTTGCATTGTGAAATATAGAAAAACAAAGAGAAAAGAATTTGAGCCCAACGTAACCTCTTGTGGTGAGTGAGTTCCATTCTTGGGTTGATTGAATCCCACTTTTGAGTTTAAGGGTCTCTTGTGGTTGAGTGAATCCCACATTTGGGTTAAGTGAGTCCCCAAGTGACCCAAAGTTAAGTGGTCCTCAATGACCCTTGTCATCTTGTACTTGGTTTATTGTTTTGGCAATAACACTTTTCTATACATTTTTGAGTTGCATCAAAGAGGTACCAAAGAACCAATGAAAAGGGGTAGGCAAGGATTAAAAACCTAGGAAAAAGAGCTGCTACATTGCAATTTCTATTAATTCCCAATCAGTCCACTTAAATAAATGTTGTGGGCCACTATATAATTTTGAGTTGCATCAAAGAGGTATCGACAAACATAGTAGTATTTACATGTACTCAGTGGGCTGGTGCAGCAGCTACATGGACCCCTTCCTGCAAAACTTTTAATGTATTTTTCTATGACAATACCAAGTTACAACACCATATGTGTCTCTGAGTTATCTCCTCTAGAATATGTGTTGGGAAAAGTCCTCTTGAGTGTGAGGCCTCTTCAAACTTTCCTCAACCTGATAGGCCACCTAAACTGCTTCCTCCATGGTAAAAAACCTACTAGCGGCCACTGTAGCACTAATCTGTGGACGCAAGCCGTTGTGGAACTGTGGCACCAAGACTTCCTTGTCCCACTCAAATTCAAATCGAATGGCTACATTGTAGAATCTAGCCAAGTACTCCTCAACTGCACAAATTTGAGGTGTACATGTTGCTTGTAATCGGACGGTTGGAATCTTTCTTCTTTTTTTTTTTCCTTTTTTGATAGGTAGGTGATGAGCACATTTATGTGTGAAATCTAGTGTAGTAAAACATGCATTTTACATATTTAAAATGGAGCTACCTTGGGTTTTACTTTCTTTTTGCAGGTTTTATAATTTCAAGGCCTTAAGGACTATCGGGCACTATATCTCCAATTTTACACATAAAGAGGTCCTATTTCTTTTCATTGTTGCGAAGAGGACGACATTCTGAGCAAGATGGACGTATTCAATTGCAAGTACACATTCGTTTGGTCAACCGTACAAGTGATTATTCTTTTCGGGCCAGAAAAAGAATAATGGATCAGAACTGAACCGAGATGCAGAACCAGTCCATCTGCAGTTGTCCCAAGGGTATAAGGAATATTCCAAATGTCAACAATGATCGATGGACCACATCCTTAAGTGATTGAAGATTCGTTTTTTGTAACAACTACCTAGCGTAGCTGGTGAGTTGTGGTGTGCAAAATCCTTTGCTTATTAGAAGGTCTCAAGTTCGAACCTCTTATTGAAGAAGAGAAAAAATAAAGAAAAAAAAAAAAAAAAAAAAAAAAAAAAAAAAAAAAAAAAAAAAAAAAACAAGGGCATGGATGGAATTTTCCATTAAAATAGAATATTGCCCAAATCCAAGCAAGAAAAATCGGCCAAAGGGGATTTCTAGGGAGATCTCTCTCCACACGTTCTCTCTCTTCTCTCTCCTCCACCTCATCAACAAGATAAAAAAAATAGGAAAAATAGAAAAATAGGAAAAAAAAAAGGCAAGAAAAATCGTGGGAGATCTCTCTCCACACGTTTTCTCTCTTCTCTCTCCTCCACCTCATCAACAAGATAAAAAAAAAATATATGTTTTTTAGAAGCTAAAATCGTTAGTTTCCCTCCCCCATTCTCTATATAATAGAATTAACACAAGGGGAGGACTTCATTATTCTTCTAGGGTTTTTTCTTAGTTGCTCTATCTCTTTCTCTAGCTTTAGTTTTAGGTTTATGCTTTAAACACTTTTGTAAGTTCTTTTTATTCAATTAATGCAAACACTTTTGTTTTTTATTCAGCCTTTTATTTTTATTGTTTAAACAATTGAAGTTGTAATTTTCAAGTTCTAATTCTAGGCTTAGTTCTAGGTGACAAAAATAAGCTATGAAGCATGTCTTTCAAGTTCAATTTTTTGTTCTTCAGATTTGTTTTCTCTAGTACTAGAAATTTCAGATTTGGTTTATTCCAGATCTAGTTTTTAGTATTGGTAGTATCTCAAATTAATCAAGTTTTCAGTTCAAGGGTTGAAGTTCAAGTAAGTAGGCTCTTTCAGTAGTCTTCTCTCCCCCCTCTCATTCCCTCTTCCGACTACCGTTTCTTTCTTAATTTAGGATTTTAATTTCAGTCGTTACATTATTGTTATCCCTTTCCCCCAAGGTTCATGGTTAGTGTACGTGTTGGCTTTGCCCCTCCTAGCTATAGAACCATCATTTTATTGTTTTTATTTTAATTGTCTCCCTTTCTCTAAAGCCAAGTAGAGTAACCCTTGTAAAAGTGACTCTCTGGTCAAGTAGGGAAGCTCGGGCTAAATAGAGAAACCTACTTGTGAGTCTCTCTCTAGCTTTATCCCCTTTCTTTTACTTTATTTTTATTTCAACATTTTTTTTTCCTTCATTGCTTTTTAATTGCGTGGAGTGTTTATTTTCAGCTATTTATTTATTTAATTTCAATTGCGTGGCTTGTGTGTTTAAATTCTTAGATGGCGAATGGTTAGGATGTTATTTTAGATACATATGTTTAGGACGGTAATTAGAATTAGATCACAATCATTAATCGGTTCACTTTCGCATTATTAAAAGAAGCAAAAAAATAAAGTGGCTGCTCTCCCTGTGTTCGACCCGTAGCTACACTGATCTGTACGCTTGCAGTCACATTTTAAAATCTCAAACAAGTTTTTTGCGTTGTTGCCGAGGAGACAGTTCCATGTTATTTTTCGCTTTCTTTTGGTAAATTGGAGTGTTTTGTTTGCGTTGTTTTATTTTTCCTTTTCTTTTATTGAATTCCTGAGAAGAACAACTTGCAATAATAGTTGTATCGGTGGAGGTCGCCATGCCTCACAGTATGATAAAGACAGGTTTCGCCCTGTAGCAGTACCTCAGGAATTGACCAGAGCAACCTCGGATCCCTGCCGGTAAGCTCCCAAAAAGCAAAAAAAAAAAAAATTGCTATCCATTCTTTTGTGCTTGTCTTACTCTAGTCGTGGGTAGTTTTCTATTGCATGAGTGTTAGGTCGGTACGTAATACTATGAATCAGTAAGAAATAAGAGATTCAACAAGTAATGACCATATACGTTTGCTCTCTTTAAAACCTTTCAATATGGGAGACCAACATCAAAACCCTTCATATAAATCTCTGAAAGATAGGTTCTACCCTACTAGAACAGCCCAACCTTACTGCATAGTTTTACCACAAGCCCAGGGCAATAATTTTGAACTCAAATCTCAATACATCACTATGTTGCCCCACTTCCATGGGTTGACCTCTGAGGATGCATACCTATTTCTAAGGGAATTTGAAGAGGTATGTGTTCTAATTAAGATCTAACAGCTTTATGATGATGCTGTTAAGCTTAGGTTTATCACTTTTGCATTAAAAGACCAAGCTAAGAAGTGGTTGTATGGGTTACCCACAAATTCCATAACCTCATGAGAACAGTTCACAGTTGTCTTCCTTAAGAAGTTTTTCCCAACTCACAAGACAAATAAGCTTAGAAGTGATATCCTTCAGTTTAGGCAAAAGCCTAGCGAGTCCTTTTCCAAACTTATGGAGAGATTCAAGGATCTACTCCAAGAATGCCCTCACCATGGCCTAGACTTATGGCATTTATGTCAAATAATTTATGAGGGTATTGATTACCCAACTAAACAAATGATAGAGTCTATGTGCCCTGAGAGATTTACATCCTTTACAGATGAAGGAAATGTATAGGAATTCTTACTTAACTTAGCTGACAAAACCTGTGAGTGGGAATCAACCCAAGAGAGTGAAAGAACCATAGGAGGAAATGAAATAACCTAGAGGGGGGTGAATAAGTTATACTAGTGGAAATTTTAACTCTTTTTGATATATATATGTCCCAAGTGTGATTGCAAATTAAAAACGATGTGGAATAAGTGAAATAGGCACAATCACACAACACAAGATTTATAGTGGTTCGACTCAATCCAAGTCTAGTCCACTCCTTACAAGAGTCCTCTTGTAAGGTATTCCACTAGTTCTCCTTTTCAGTACGGTAGGTAGGGAAGAAAACCGTTACAATATTTTTATGGATAAGAGTATCCTTATAAATCCCCTTTATAAGCAGAGAGGCACATTTACAATCTCTTTTGGAGGTAGAGAGACACCTTCCTCTTTTTAGGATTAGAGAATCCTTACAAATCTAAGTACAGTCTAGAATTGTAAAAACAGAAATAAATATAAAGTAGTGGAATAAGAGGAATACCTCAAGTGTGGTGTAAATGATAAGAATGAGAGATGAATGATGCACCTTTTGTAAAGTCCTCTCTTATGGCATTGGCTTGCACAGGAGAGAGTAGAGGACTTGATTGAGACTTAAGCCTTTAGTTTGGATTAGAGTAATCGACCAACTCAAGTAGGATAAAATAATCTTAATGACTCTTGAATGCTTACAATGATGCTCTTAATGCTCTTTTTTAATTCATATTTAATTAAGAACAGCTTGGGTATTTATAGGTGAGCTTAGTGAAGCATTTTAGACAGGAAATCAGGAACGGTCGTATTCTGGGACCACCGGTCGACCGCCATTGGTATCCGGTCGACCGAAAAGAGCCGTTGAGGTAAAAAAACTAGCCGTTGGAACTTTTCCAGGGAGGCACGGTCGACCGGGACTTTCTACCGATCGACCGGCTATGGTCTCGGATAGTTCCGATCGACTGGTACTTCTATCCGGTCGACCGCCAGCTTGACAGATTCTGTTATGTCAGAATTTTGTCATACTGACCTGTCGACGATGTTTTGACCATAACTTTTTGGTCCGACCTCGGATTAATCCGAAACTAGTTGTGTTGGAATCGTGACTCGATTTCTTACAACATTTACAGAAGGTCAATTTCCTGATATTAACTCTAAGGTTATCCAAAATGCCCTTGAGTCAGGTCAAACTGTTTTCACAGAGATTTGCTAAAGTACTCTACCACCTAAGGTCATTCTACTATGATGCATGAGGTGCGTGCATATGCAATGTGTGTACAGATTACAAAATATATTCTCTATCCTATGGTCTTCATCTTGGGTCTTGATGCCTTCATCTTCGTTCTTGAATGTCTTTATCACCTTGGATCTTGAATGTCTTTAAGCTTTAAGGCCATGTCTATATGAATTCAAACCTTGATGTCTTGATTCGACTCTTCTAAGTGTTTCTTCAAACTAATTACCCTTTCTTCAAGCTAATCACATTTTATCAAACCAAGTTAAAGACGTATGTTTGTTTGTTAACACCAAAATATAGTAAGGAGTGTGGACATGTTTCCTAACAATCTCCACCTTTTTTGTGATGACAAACAAACACGGGCAATATAACCAAATACAAGAAATGATAGTAACACAGTGTAAAGTTCAATAGGATATTTTAATTCAGTTCTAGAAAAAAATAAAGATAGATACTTGTCATTTCTAGAATAAACAAAGAAGACAGATACTGCAAAGATAGATGTTTCTCCCCCTTTTGTCAACAGCAAAAAGGGAATCAAGGCTACATAAGATATTAAAGTGCTCCCCCTGAGCATGTGCAAAAAAAAATATTGTATCTTAGAGTATTTCAAAAAGTAACAGGAAAGACTAAGTTCCACAAGATAAAACAGAATAAGAGTTTAACGATTAAGTAACATCATATAAAAGGAGTAAGGACTCCTTATCCTCTACATCCTCATCCTCTGCGTCCTCCTCTTCTTCTTCTTCTTCTTCTCCGTCATCTTCATCTTCCTCGTCTTCGCGTAGGAGCTTGAGAATCTCATTCTGCTTTCTTTCCATCTTTACCAATTGGACAAGGATGATGTTCCCAACCTTCTGAAGATCGCCAACGGTCGCATAGGCTGACGTATCATTACTTCCTTGTTGCTGTGATTGGCTGGGTCCAGCATCAGTCTTTTTGGAGCCAGTGGTCGTCTTGGGAAGGAGGTGCATCTTGCGAATAGTGGAAAGATTGATCTCTTGAGGAAAAGGTTCAAATGATTCACCAGAAAAATCCACATGAAAGTGGTCCAGGATTTGGCAAATCATTCTCTCATAGGGAAGATTTTCCTTTTGATGTTGGTCACCATGGATAATCATGGTTTTGAGCAGAATGTAGGGAAGATTGATACTCACAGTCTTGCAAACACAGTAGGTGAGATAAGCATGGAATGGGGAGACTTCATCTCTGTGACCACTCTTTAGTAGGATGTTGTAGGAGATGATGAGATTTACAATCCTCCCTATATCGGTGAGTTCCTTAGCCTTAATCTTGTGAGTATTAACATATTCCTTCATGATGCTAGAGTATATACAGTCAACATCCATGAATTGTTCTACATAGGTCTTGGGTTGTTAGTATTTGAGTTCCCCTGCCACAGAGATGTCTAGGATTTCTCCTAATATCAGAATGTCTATATCTATAGGAACTCCCTTAACATAGGAATGGACTAGAAGGTTGTCACCTTCACCAGAGAAAGTAAGGTTGCAAAAGAACATTTTGACTAGATGGGGATAACAGTTGAACCCTAGTTTGAGAATGTTGCCCCATCCTAGAGCATCAAATAGGTCTTTGATGTCATACGTGGACAAAGAGTCGGAATTGATGGTTCTACCTTGCTCTATGTGTCGAGAAATGTAGAGATCCCATGATTCTTGAGCAATGGAGGAGGAGAACCAGATATCTTTGTCAGAGGCCTTTCGTTTTCCCTTGTGAGCGACCGTCTTCTTGGCTCTGTGTGGGCGGTGAGAGTCCATGATGATGAAGGGCGTAAGAAAGAAAAGATGCAAGTGTTTTTGAGAGGGAAGGGATAGGATCTTGAGAGATCTAGGTTAGAAATGGGTTCTAAGCTAGGGTTTTGGGAGAGGAATAGTCGAAATAGGGTTTTAGGCTAACAGAGGTTTTTAAAATGAGACAAAATGGGTCAAAAAAATCGATTTTAAAAGAGTGCGGAATCGAGTTTTAGGCGGCACCGGTCGACCGGTAGATTGTGGCAGTCGACCGACAATCCTTTCTGTCAGAAGCGGTCGACCAGAAGATTTTAGGCAGTCGACCGAAAAATTCCAGAAATGCCTGAAAAACTAGAAAATTGTGAATTTTGAAGGGGTTTTTCAAGTCTGAGCTTTTGGAATAAATATTAATGAATGAATGTTTATTCATTCAACCAAACGGGTTGCAAATTCCAAGCTCCTTCCTTAGGAAGCTAAAACGCTCTTCACCCAGTGGTTTAGTGAATATATCTGCGAGTTGTTTCTCGGTTTCAATGTACTCTAGAGAAACATCGCCATTTTGAATGGTGTCTCGCAGAAAGTGGTGTCGAATATCAATGTGCTTTGCCCTTGAGTGTAAAATAGGATTTTTACTCAAGTTTATGGCACTGGTGTTATCGCACATGATTGGGCAAGATTCGAAACTCACTCCAAGGTCTTGGAGAGTTTGCTTCATCTAAAGGATTTGGGCACAACATCTACCAGCTACAACATATTCGGCTTCGGTGGTAGATAGAGCAACAGAGTTTTATTTCTTGCTAAACCAAGAGACAAGGCAAGAGCCGAGAAAGTGACAGGTACCACTGGTACTTTTTCTGTCAATATGGCAACCCGTGAAGTCAGCATCTGAAAAGCTGACCAAGTCAAGGGGTTGGTTTTTGGGGTACCATAACCCAACATCACAAGTGTTTTTCAAATATTTAAAAATTCTTTTTACAGCGGTGAGGTGAGATTTCTTAGGATCAGCTTCAAACCGAGCACATGCACATACACTGTACATGATGTCAGGTCTACTTGCCGTTAGATATAGAAGGCTCCCAATCACGCCTCTATATCTAGTTACATCCTCAGAAATGCCATATTCATCCTTGGTTAGTTTCAAGGATGAGCTCATCGGAGTATCTGAAGATTTTTGACTGTTAATGTCAAATCTCTTTAGCAGCTCCTTGGTGTACTTGCTTTGGTTTATGAAAATTCCATTATCAGCTTGTTTTATTTGAAGTCCAAGGAAGAAATTTAACTCTCCCATCATACTCATTTCAAATTCATTGCTCATCTTGTTACTGAAATCAGTACACATTTTCTCGTTGGTTGAGCCAAAGATGATATCATCTACATAGATTTGAACAATGAGTATGTCATTCTTCAAGTTCTTCACGAACAGGGTTGTGTCAATTCTCCCCCTTAAGAAGCCATTTTTTATCAAGGTACTTAATCTCTCATACCAAGCTCTAGGAGCTTGTTTGAGGCCATACAGGGCTTTCTCAAGTTTATAGACACGGTTTGGAAACTTAAGGTCTTCAAAACCAGGGGGTTGAGCTACATATACCTCTTCTTGAATGGATCCATTCAAGAAGGCACTTTTGACATCCATTTGATATAGTTTAAAGTTCTTATGGCATGCAAAAGCTAGTAGCATTCTAATGGACTCTAACCTTGCTACTGGTGCATAGGTTTTATCATAGTCTATTCCCTCTTGCTTATTATACCCTTTGGCAACTAGTCTCGCTTTGTTTCTCACTATGTTCCCATCTTCATCCAGTTTATTTCGAAAGACCCACTTAGCACCAATGATGGTGTGGTGGTCAGGTCTTGGGACAAGTTCCCATACCTTGCTTCTTTCAAATTGGTGAAGCTCCTCTTGTATAGCGATAATCTGAACACTGTCTTTTAGTGCTTCTTCTATATTCTTGGGTTCGATCCTTGAGATAAATGCAGTGTGATTGCATACCTCTCGGGTTTTAGATCTAGTTTGGATTTCTCTATCTAGATCCCCTATGATGTTTTCTAAGGGATGATTCCTATGTCGGATGACTTCCTTAGGAAGTGTTTCTATTTTTTCGATAATAACATCATTTGAATCATCAAGAGAAATATCATTAACTTTGTTCTTAAGCTCATCAAACATGGTATCATCATCATCAATATGAGATTTGTTTAAGTCATTAGGCAAAGATTCATCAAATCGTACATTCATAGATTCTTCAATCATTAATGACTTTTTATTAAAAACTCTATATGCCCTACTGTTGAGTGAATATCCTAGGAATATTCCTTCATCAGATTTCGCATCAAATTTTCCAAAATAGTTTTTGGTGTTTAAGATGAAACATTTACACCCAAAAACTCTAAAGTAGTCTACTTTTGGCATTTTACCAAAGTACAGTTCATAAGGGGTCTTAGAAAGTAAAGGTCTGAGAATTATCCTATTTAGTACATAACAAGCTGTATTTACAGCTTCATCCCAAAAGTACTTAGGCAATGAATACTCATTGAGCATAGTCCGAGCTGTCTTTTGTAATGACCTGTTTTTCCTTTCAAATACCACATTAGATTGAGGCATTCTAGGAGCAGAGAAGTTATGGCCAATACCATGCTTGTTGCAATATAAGTCAAATTGACTTATATTGTCAAATTCTCCTCCACAGTCACTCCTCACAGAGGTTACAGTATACCCTTTCTGATTTTGCAGTCTATTACATAGAGTTGCAAATTCATCAAAGGCATCATTTTTGTTTTTCAGAAAAACCGTCCAAGTGTATCTAGAGTAATCATCAACGATTACAAAGGTATAATTTTTACCACTCATACTAGATATATTGATAGGTCCAAATAAGTCTAAATGAAGTAGTTCCAATGGTCTAAAGGAAGAGACAATATTCTTCGACTTGTGGGAGACCTTAGTTTGTTTGCCTTTTTGACAAGCATCACAAAAATTGTCTATTTCATACTTGATTTTAGGGAGGTTCCTCACAAGATCCTTGGATGTAATGGTTTGAATCAACTTGACATTTACATGTCCAAGTCTTTTATGCCATAATGATGACTCACTAAGGTTAGAAACCAAGCATGCATTCAAGGAACTTGATTCGTTAAGCATACAAACATAGATATTGTTTTTCCTAAACCCTTTTAGCTTCCACCTTATTCTTCAAGCAAACCTATAACAGAAATTTAATCGTACATTGGTCCCCATAATCTCATAGGTCCATTATTGTTAGTGTCAAACTTTCCTACTGGAACCCAAATGGTTTTGTATTTTTTAGGTCTTTGGTTCTGCCTTTGGAATGACTTTGGGTTTCTTTGGGTCCTCTGATGTTCATAAGATCCATTTGATCTTTGAGGAGTATAGTATCTTTGAAATCTATAAGATCCTTGGTCTTGGTATTTCCCTTGTGGTCTATAAATCTCCCGAGGGTAGTTCTCATACCCTTGGTATTGTCTTTGGGGCCTCTCAATAGAGTATTCTCTTTGAGGTTGGGATTTTATATACCTAGGCATAGGCCTAGAGTCTTCTTGAGACCTATATTGCCTTCTTAGGGGCGTGTAGTAGTAGGCATAGCTAACTCTTGGTCTCTCAGTTTGAGAATTGGGTTTCTTCATTTTCTTAGAGTGACACTGGTTTATGCAATGTCCTATCTTTTTGCAAAAACTACATTTAATGTAAGGGCTGGATGGTTGGTTTCTTTGGTCACCCCTTCTTGGATTCTCACTTCTAGATGGATTTTGTCCATTGTAACCCAGTCCTTCTCTTTCATTTGGACCTTTCCTTTGAGATCCAAGAAGATTGTCAAGGTTTCTTTACCCTTGGGTGAAGGTGCAAAGGGTGGAGTTCAGCTTGAAGTTTTCTTTCTCCAGTTCACTCACCTTTGAGGTTAGTGCATCCACTCTCTTATTTAGTGCGTCAACCTCTTTTTCAAGTTCATTCTTATCAGACTCTAATTTGATACTTTCTTCATACAAGGCCTCGAAGGCTCCTTGAAACTCCTCATTAGAGTCTCTTATTAAGGATTCAGGTTGAGTTTGACATACCTCTTGTTCTTTATCTTCGATAGCCATCAAGGCGAGATTGGTGACTTCTTCTTGAAATTCACTTTTCTCCTCTTCATCACTTGAGTCCCATGTGGCTGCATAAACCTTCTTCTTTGGTTTATGTGGGCATTCGGTTCTGAAGTATCCAGGCTTTCTGCACTCAAAACAGACTATATCTTTAGAAGAGATTTCCTTAGGCTTAATTTTAGATTTACCTTTTTCCCCATAGGATTTGTCTCCGTAGGATTTGTTCTTGTGTTGAAATCTTCCTTTCTTTTTTAGGAACTTGTTGAACTTCCTTGTGATGAGTGAAATTTCTTTTTCCATATCGAATTCTTCATCTTCTTCATCATCGCTTACTTCTTCGATAGTTTGATTTGACTTTAGAGCTATGATTCTCTTTTTGTTCTCAAGATTTGGTTTGTCAGCGCACAACTCTACTTCATGAGTTTGTAGGGATCCAAGCAAGTAGTCCAAAGATATTTTCGTCAAGTCTTTGGCTTCTTCTATTGCTGTTTTCTTGGGTCTCCAAGCTACAGGCAAGGCTCTTAAGATTTTCCTGACTTTTTCAGCGTTAGTATAAGTTTTGCCTAAACTTTTGAGACTGCTCACAATATCAGAAAATCTTGTAAACATAGAAGTTATTGACTCATTTTCTTTCATAAAGAAGGATTCGTAATCAGAAACAAGTTGGTCTATCTTTCTTTCCTTTACCTCTGTTGTACCTTCATGTGTGACAAGAAGCATATCCCAAATCTCTTTAGCTGTGTCACATGCTATGACTCGGTTGAACTCTTGTTCGTTGAGAGCACACTGAAGAAACGTGATTGCACGAAAGTTGTACTGGATGAGAGTGATGTCTTCAGTTGTCCATTCTCTTTCATCTTCTAGTACTGTCTTTCCATCAACTATTTTGGTGATGGTGTATGGTCCATTCTCTATGGCTCTCCATACAAGAATGTTGTGACCACACACAAAGTTTTTAAATCTGCCTTCTTGTGGTCCTTGGAATGTGGCAATGGTCTTTGACTCACTTTTAAGACAATATAGTCTTGAATAAATTGAGTTCTTGCTCTGATACCCATTGAAATAACCTAGAGGGGGGTGAATAGGTTATACTAGTGGAAATTTTAACTCTTTTCGATGTATAGGTCCCAAGTGTGATTGCAAATTAAAAACGATACGGAATAAGTAAAATAGGCACAATCACACAACACAAGATTTATAGTGGTTCGACTCAATCTGAGTCTAGTCCACTCCCTACAAGAGTCCTCTTGTAAGGTATTCCACTAGTTCTTCCTTTCAGTACGGTAGGTATAGAAGATAACCTTTACAATCTTTTTATGGATAAGAGTATCCTTACAAATCCCCTTTATAGGCAGAGAAGCACCTTTACAATCTCTTTTGGAGGTAGAGAGACACTTTCTCTTTTTAGGATAAGAGAATCCTTACAAATCTAAGTACAGTCTAGAATTGTAAAAACAGAAATAAATATGGAGTAGTAGAATAAGAGGAATACCTCAAGTGTGGTGCAAATGATGAGAATGAGAGATGAATGATGCACCTTTTGTAAAGTCCTCTCTTATGGCTTTGACTTACACAGGAGAGTGGAGGACTTGATTGAGACTTGAGCCTTTAGTTGGGATTAGAGTAATCGAACAACTCAAGTAGGATAGAATAATCTTAATGACTCTTGAATGCTTACAATGATGCTCTTAATGCTCTTTCTTAATTCATATTTAATTAAGAACAGCTTGGGTATTTATAGGTGAGCTTAGTGAAGCATTTTAGGCAGGAAATCAGGCTCTAATGGTCGTATTCTAGGACCACCGGTTGACCGCCATTGGTACCCGATCGACCGGAAAGAGCCGTTGACCGTTGGAGCTTTTCCAGGGAGGCACCAGTCGACCGGGACTTTCTACCGATCGACCGGCTATGGTCTCAGACAGTTCCGGTCGACCGGTACTTCTATCCGATCGACCGCCAGCTTGACAGATTCTGTTATGTCAGAATTTTGTCATACTGACCTGTCGACGATGTTTTGACCATAACTTTTTGGTCCTACCTCGGATTAATCCGAAACTAGTTGTGTTGGAATCGTGACTCGATTTCCTACAACATTTACAGAAGGTCCATTTCCTGATATTAACTCTAAGGTTACCCAAAATGCCCTTGAGTCAGGTCAAACTGTTTTCACAGAGATTTGCTAGAGTACTCTACCACCTAAGGTCATTCTACTATGATGCATGAGGTGCGTGCATATGCAATGTGTGTACAGATTACAAAATATATTCTCTATCCTATGGTCTTCATCTTGGGTCTTGATGTCTTCATCTTCGGTCTTGAATGTCTTTATCATCTTGGATCTTGAATGTCTTTAAGCTTTAAGGCTATGTCTATATAAATTCAAACCTCAATGTCTTGATTCGACCCTTCTAAGTGTTTCTTCAAACTAATTACCCTTTCTTCAAGTTAATCACATTTTATCAAACCAAGTTAAAGACGTATGTTTGTTTGTTAACACCAAAATATAGTAAGGAGTGTGGACATGTTTCCTAACAGGAAAAGGATATTTTGTGGATGGGATAGTAGCCAAGGAAGCCCATTTGGATAGCCTAATCAAGAGGATTGAGGCTATTGTTCGTAGAGAGCCATCATCAGTCAATTTGGTTAAGATTTGTGCTTGGTGTCAGTCCCCTAGACATGTCATAGAAGAATGCCCCAACACCTCTGGGGGCACTTCTAATGATAGTGTTAATGCCTTATACCAGAATAATCCATATAGTAACACCTACAATCCAGGATGGAGAAATCACCCGAATTTCTCTTGGAATCAGGGCAACCAAGCAGAGCCTTCCAATTTTCATAATCAAGGTCAACCTGGACCCCAAAGGCCTCCCTTTGCACAACAATCTTTTTCCCAAAATACTTTTCCTAGGTCAAATGTAGGACCTCAAACTAGTTTTCCTAGGGCCCCTCTCCTATCATCTTATCAGCAACCGCCTGGGTTTACCAACACTGAAGAGGCAAGCAAGTAGAATAAGTGACTTAGAAAAAAATATGGCCCTTCTCATGACAAGCCAATCTTACGAGAGAACTCACCCAAGTTATCTCAATTATGCGTGAGAGGGAGAAAGGAACTTTACCCAGTCAACCAGAGCCTAACCCTAGGCATCATCAGCCTGTTAGTTCACAAGCACCAAGTAATGCACCACTGAATATAGTACAAGGTCAGGCCCAACAAGGGCCCTCTAACCAATGTAATGTTGTTTATACCCTTAGGAGTGGTAGAGAGTACTAACAAAGCGTTCCTAAATCTTCCCCATCTATTACTCCTGTTAACTCTCCTTCAGTTGAGGACACAAGTGTGCCTCTTGTTCCAGGTTCGTTTGATGAACCTAAAGATTCTTTTGAAATTAAAGATGATTTGGTTGAGGAAACCAAAAATGATTCTTCTGAAAAAGGGCAAATCCCTAACAGTCCTTATGTTCCTCCTGTTCCATTTCCTAATCGCTTAGTAAACAAAAAGAAGATTGCTTCTATGGATAAAATTTTAGAAGTCTTCAAAAAGGTAGAAGTGAACATCCCTCTTTTGGATGTCATATCCCAGATCCCCGCCTATGCAAAGGTACTGAAAGATTTGTGTACTCACAAACATATCACTAGTGTGCCCAAAAAAAACGTTCTTGGCAGGTAACATTAGTTCCATAATTACCCAGCCTATAGCAACCAAGTATAAGGATCCAAGGAGCCCTACCATATCTTGTGTCATAGGCAACACCTACATTGAGCATGCCTTACTTGACATTGGCGCAACTGTGAATCTTTTACCTTACCATGTGTACAAACAACTAGGATTGGGAGAATTGAAAGCCAATGGAACTACTTTTCAATTGGTAGATAGGTTTGTTAAGATTCCTAAAGGGATGGTTGAGGATGTCTTACTAAAGGTGGGGGAATTTATTTTCCCTGTTGATTTCATTGTGTTAGATACCAAGCCCTTCTCAACCAAGGATGAGATCCCAATAATTCTAGGAAGACCATTCTTAGCTACCAATAATGCATTAATCAACTGCCGGAATGGTTTCCTAAGGTTATCTTTTGGCAACCAAATTGTTGAGTTTAACATGTTTAGGATAGGTAAGCAACCACATATGTAAGAAGAGATCAATATACTTGAGGATTTTCTGGATTTTAATATACTTGAGGATTTTCTGGATTTTTCTGATGATTTAATTACCAACTTTGATATTGATTTTGATTCAGAATTCCAAAAGTGTATGGATGAGTTGGATGATGATAGTGAAAATTTCTTTTCTGAAGTCTTGAGTCTTCACACATCTGTGGAGCCCTTAGGACCCCTTTCTAATTCCATTCCCAAACCTTCCATAGTTGAGCCCCCTAAGCTAGATCTTAAGGAGTTGCCATCTAATTTGAGGTATGCTTTCCCAAGGCCTGATCAGACTCTTCCTGTAATAATTTCTTCAAATTTGACTTCTAGCCAGGAAGAGGAGTTACTTAAAGTGTTAAAAGATAATAAGGAAGCCCTAGGTTGGACCATGGCTGATATCAAGAGTATAAGCCCTTCTATTGTGCAACATCATATACATCTTATGGAGGATTCCAAACCATCCACGGAACCCCAAAGAAGAGCTAACCCAGTGATGATGGAAGCCATTAAGAAAGAGATCCTAAAATGCTTGGATCAGGGAATAATTTATCCTATTTCTAACAGCCAATGGGTAAGCCCAGTCCACATAGT
>NC_056559.1:7414101-7425275 GCF_013358625.1 Macadamia integrifolia
GAAACCTTATCACTTACCAGTTGAGTTGGAGCATAAGGCCTTTTGGGCCACCAAGAAGCTCAACTTTGATTTGTCTAATGCGGGAATTCATCGTAGGCTCCAACTATCTGAGTTGGAGGAACTTAGGTATGATGCCTATGAAAGTTCTAGGATTTACAAGGAAAAGACCAAAGCTTTCCATGACACGCACATTCTGCGTAAATCTTTTGCAATTGGTGATAAGGTCTTATTGTACAACTCTCGATTGCATCTTTTCCCTGGTAAACTTAGATCCCGATGGGATGGACCGTTTATTGTCTATAATGTATATCCCCATGGGGCTGTGAAGATTCTGAATCCAGGAACAGAGATAATTTCGAAGGTTAATGGTCAGCGTTTGAAACCGTTCCTCGAGTTTCCTACTACTGGTAGTGCTCCATGAACCTCTTTACACTGATGACTAACTTTTAATCAGGTATGACCCTCTTGCATTGTCTTCGCTTTTAATTCTTTCCATACATTGAGAACATTGCATGACTTAAGTGTGGGGGAGGGAAACCAGTTTTTGTTTTTTCCATTTTGTTTTGATTGTTTTTCTTTTTATTTTTGAGCTTGCTAAGGATGAAGTCCTACTTTGGCTTTTGGCTAATGATCATACCATTCGGTTGCTTGATGTATGAAAATAAAAGTTTTGATTAAGGTACCCATTTTGAACGTATAAAAACCTTGTTGAGAAAAAGAAACAAGCATGTGTCTTGAGATGAGACTTTCTTTTGAAAAATAAGAGACCCTTGTTTTATGGTGTTGGACCAGATGTAAGTTTGTGGGTTCCTTGTACTTTTGATTTGGAGTTGAGACATTCTTTTTAATTTGGCATGAGTTGACAAATGCATAATTTTAAATGAAGTGTGAAATGCGGAATAAAGAAGAATAAGAGTTGATTCCCTTGGAACTAGACAGGGCATTGCACCTCAGGAAGCGTGGTGTCTTCATCGAAATTCCTAGGGAGGAAACTTCTGAAAGAATTCTAGCATCACTGCCTATGTGGGCATATGCAAAAAGCAAAGCTACATAGTAACTTGGGTGTCTGGTGTTTGCTCCACCATGTCATTCAGGCCAACAGTAGTGGAGTAGAATAGAGTTTATTAAGCGAAAAAAGGAGAAAAAAAATGTGCAAATGTCATTAATGCTAGGTAACATGTTTGGTCAAAAACACTCCAACGCCTTAGTCATTGGTTCCCTATTTCTTCACAAGTGGTTTTTCCTTAAGATAATGATGTTTTGGAAGAAACGAAGTGAGTTCCAAATTAAGAAATATGCTAGTGCCTGGAATTGATAAAGGGTAATAAAGTTCAAGTGTGGAGGTCCCTTGTAAGAGGAATTATCTTTGCTCCGGATTGGTATGGCCATTACCTTTAGCCAAGGTTGGGATTTGTTTATTCTGAATTTTGGGTGTATATTCACTGCAAACACCCACGAGACACAACTCGTCCACTAGGGGTGACCTAAGGGTTTAAAGGCTTTTTACACATGCTAAGTACAACAGTGATTCCTACGAAAGTGAGTTAGGTTTTTTGTTTTTATTCTTTTTCTTTTTGTTTTGTTAGAGGATTAGCAAAGTCTAAGTGTGGAGGAATTCTGATGAGCACATTTATGTGTGAAATCTAGTGTAGTAAAACATGCATTTTACATATTTAAAATGGAGCTACCTTGGGTTTTACTCTTTTTGCGGGTTTTATAATTTCAAGGCCTTAAGGACTATCGGACACTATATCTCCAATTTTACACGAAAAGATGTCTTATTTCCTTTCATGGTTGCAAAGAGGATGAAATTCTAAGCAAGATGGACGTGTTCAATTGCAAGTACACATTCGTTTGGTCAACCGTACAAGTAATTATTCTTTTCGGGCCAGAAAAAGAATAATAAATCAAAACTGAACCAAGATGCAGAACCAGCCCATCTACAGTTGTCCCAAGGGTATAAGGAATATTCCAAATGTCAACAAGGATCGATGGACCACATCCTTAAATGATTGAAGATTTGTTTTTGGTAACAACTACCTAGCGTAGTTGGTGAGTTGTGGTGTGCAAAATCCCTTGCTTATTAGGAGGTCTCAAGTTCGAACCTCTTATTGAAGAAGAGAGAGAAAATAAAGAGAAAAAAAAAAAAAAAAAAAAAAAAAAAAAAAAAAAAAAAAAAAAAAAAAAAACAAGGGCATGGACGGAATTTCCCATTAAAATAGAATATTGTCCAAATCCAAGCAAGAAAAATTGGCCAAAGGGGATTTCTTGCGCAAGAAGAGAGAAATATAAAAAGGGAGAAAAAATAGGAAAAAAAAAGGCAAGAAAAGTCATGGGAGATCTCTCTCCACACGTTTTCTCTCTTCTCTCTCCTCCACCTCATCAACAAGATAAAAAAAAAAAAATTTTCTTTTTTTTTTAGAAGCTAAAATCGTTAGCTTCCCTCCCCCATTCTCTATATAATAGAATTAACACAAGGGGAGGAGGACTTCATTCTTCTTCTAGGGTTTTTTTCTTGGTTGCTCTATCTCTTTCTCTAGTTTTCTCTTTCTTTAGCTTTAGTTCTAAATTTATGCTTTAAACACTTTTGTAAGTTCTTTTTATTCAATTAATGCAAGCACTTTTGTTTTTGATTCAGTCTTTTATTTTTATTGTTTAAACAATTGAAGTTGTAATTTCAAGTTCTAGTTCTAGGCTTAGTTTTAGGTGACAAGAATAAGCTATGAAGCATGTCTTTCAAGTTCAATTTTTTTTTCTTCAGATTTGTTTTCTCTAGTACTAGAAATTTCATATTTGGTTTATTCCAGATCTAGTTTTTACTACTGGTAATATCTCAAATCGATCAAGTTTTCAATTCAAGGGTTGAAGTTTAAGTAAGTAGGCTCCTTCAGTAGTCTTCTATCCCCCCTCTCATTCCCTCTTCTGACTACCCTTTCTTTCTTAATTTAGGATTTTAATTTCAGTCGTTACATTATTGCTATCCCTTTCCCCCAAGGTTCATGGCTAGTGTACTTGTTGGCTTTGCCCCTCCTAGCCATAGAACCATCATTTTATTGTTTTTATTTTAATTGTCTCCATTTCCCTAAAGCCAAGTAGAGTAACCCTTGTAAGAGTGACTCTTTGGTCAAGTAGGGAAGCTCATATTATGATGCATCCCCCGGGCTAAGTAGAGAAACCTACTTGTGAGTCTCTCTCTAGCTTTATCTCTTTTCTTTTACTTTATTTTTATTTCAACATTTTTTTTCCTTCATTAATTTTTAATTGCGTGGGGTGTTTATCTTCAGCTATTTATTTATTTAATTTTAATTGTGTGGCTTGCATGTTTAAATTCTTAGATGACGAATGGTTAGGACATTATTTTAGATACATATGTTTAAAATGGTAATTAGAATTAGATCACAATCATTAATCAGTTCACTTTCGCATTATTAAAAGAAGCAAAAAAATAAAGTGGCTGCTCTCTCTATGTTTGAGCCGTAGCTACACTGATCTGTACGCTTGCGGTTATATTTTAAAATCTCAAACAGTAGGGAAGGGAAGTTAACAGCCAAGAGACTCGAACTCGAGACCTCCTAGTGAGCGTGGGCTTTGCGCACCATAGTTGCACCAACTGTGCTAGGCAGTTGTTGTTTAGGAGTTCTAACAATTAGCATAGATCCAATCAAGCAGATCCCCCCTTTTTTTTATAGGTAGGGAGGGGAATAAGTAAGAATAACATTGCAACAAAATCTCCTATGTAGCCTACAAATCCTTGCCAAACCAAAAAAAGGGTTTGGGTTGGTTACGTCTTGGATTAGGCCTCAAAATAGGATCGGTTCGGTCCAGCCAAGCCAAGGCATCTGCATCACAACCTCTGTTGTATATAAAGCAGGAGGCTTACAAAAAAGAAGGTAGTTCCCAAATAGGAAGCTAACATAGTTTGGCAGCTAGCAACTAACTTAAAGCCTCCTAAATCATAAAAGACAACTATAAGGGGCATTCTAGAAGGTAACTTAACTTGTACAAACTAAGTTTGACCAGTGAAACACAAAAAGACAAGTTACATCTGGAAGGAGAAATCACAGGCAGCAATAGAAGGTCTTCTGTTGAGCATTGGAAACTTGTGGAGTCTTTTAGAAGCCCAAAACTGGAAAGTAAATATGCAATCTTCAAGGGCATCATATGTTGGTTCGATGGCTACTGGTGTGGTCAGCATAGGGACAAAAAAAATAGATGACCATCTGGGCTCAATCAGCCCAAGGGCTGGCTGGTCTGGTTGGTCTTCTTCCTCCTTCGATAATGAAGACCAGCATGAGGATCTACATCAGTAAGGCAGGGAACATTATGCCCTCCCCAGACCCCGTAGTTGCAGGAGCCTCTGCACTAGGCACATCCTTTTTATTTATTAAAGAGGTATCAACTTTCACTAGGAAGCTTTATTCAGAACTCTAGGGGCATTCACGAAACTGATACTTTATGCCCCTCTTTACTCCACTCTTCAATAGTCCAAAAATAAAAAAATTAATATTGTGGAAGCCCTGATCTTGCAGATCATAACTAATAACACCCTTGCCCACAAGCTTGCCACAGGCATTGCAAGGAGATAGAGCTCACTGAACCCGAGGCCTAAATCGACTGAAAGGTTGGATTAGTTGGTGGTTTCTGCTTCCTTCTGGTACCATGCTTCTTAATTTAATAAAAATCGTAATCAATTTTAATGCATTTTATAATTAAATTGCAATACTTAAATGAAATTTTTTGGAGAGAATTAAGACCAATAAAGCAACGCAAAATCAAACGCGTTCATATTTACATTGAACCGCAATGTCAAAGCACAAAGAAAGTGAGAAAAGTTACAAGAACAACAAAGGACGGACGCAGGGGCGCGCACCTTCTTCTTCTTTACGGGCTTGAGGATCTTTATAACACATCGCTCATTTTTAGTGCAATGGACACCTTCAAAGACCTCGCTGTATTTACCCCTTCCAACCTTCCTAACCACTTCATAGTCGTCCTGTTCCCTGCAAAAAAACACAAATGATCGATCTAGTCAATAAAATCATGATATCCGAGGACATGAAAATGAAATCTTTATAGCTCTCAAGGAAAAATAAATACCCCCATTGGACGGCAAGGGACTCGTAATCCCAGTATTCTTTAGGTCGGAGTACATTCACATCGGCATGAACCCTAGCCTTTGAAGCGGCACCGGGCCTGCGGATAGATTTTCCTATCTTCTGCGCCAGTTTTTCCGTTAGGGATGACGAAATGCAATTACGCAACGATCGTTCTTGCTCTGCGTAGGCGAGTGGAGAAACACAGAAGATCTTCCTGATGCCTGAAAGGGGTACTCTTTCGGTTCTCACCGGTAGAAGATTGAGATGTGAAGAACACGCGGAGGAAGTAAGCGTTGCGAGGTAGAAAGAAACTATACGATATTCCTGAAATAGGCGGAGTGGCCTTATGGCCATGAAAAGGAGGTAAATTCTTACCTGCGAAGAAGAAGAAGAAAAAAGGAAAGAACAAAAGAGCCGACACGGCGACTCCCCCTTCCCGGCTTCCCCTCACACCTCCTTTTCGATTTCGTTTTGTTTTCACTTTAGCTTTTATTCTTTACCCCTTCTGTCCGGAACTCCGGATTTCTTGATTCAATTACGCAAAAGATGCAAAATGGAAATGGATCGGGTCGGGTTTAGCCGGTGTCTTTCCACTTAATGATTCAATACGTATCTGAAGTATTGGTCAAAAAAAGGATTTGTGACTTGTTTTGAGGAAATGTTGCCTGTGGGGTGGGGGGGTGCGAACCATGTACGTGCACAATGGTCAATGGGAACGAACGAAGGAACATCAACAAAGGCGTTAGGCGTTAGGCGTTAGGCGTTAGGCGTTAGGCATCAGGTGTCATTTTCAATTTCATCAGGCAGCCAGTTATTCCCCATGTGTTTGGGCACCAAGGTCACACTCAACCCACATAAATCATTTTTCTATTTACTCTTATGAGAAAAGTCTGGCATGACTATTCTCTGCAGGGAGTGTGGCGGTGCAGTGAGCATCGGATGGTTGAGAGCATCTAAGCACGCTCCTTGATATCCTCTCGACCATCCGATGCTAATTGCACCACCGCACTCACTGCAAATAATGTTTTTGCATCACCATGGTGCCCAACATGTGTCTTCTTATTTCTTTCCCCTTTGGAAAATACCATCTTGCCCTTAGGTGTCCAATCCTGTGATTAGTGTATACCACTAGTTAATCGAAAGTTAGCTACATGCCCAACCCTTGTTTTTAAAATTGCACATGTATATTCTACCCAAAAAAAAAAAATTTGTTTTGAACGTGTTTCCAATCCATATCAAATATTGACATTAATACCAAAAACCCTAACCCCTATTGGTAAAAATCTAAAAGGACACCATGGTGAAGTAGCTTTATCAAGTAGTGTATCGTTTTTTCGTTGAATTTTAAGTGAGTGTTTTTCCAATTGGAGTGAGTATAAATATGCAGTTGTGGTTCCATGGTTATTCATCCCTATATGTATATGTTCAAAGTTGCCTTGGTATTTATTTCTTAGTACCATCCAAGTGCCAGAAACCATGAATCCTTCATTTTTTATAAAAGGGGTCGTTTTAGTTTCGTATGAACCAGCAAAGTAGGCCTGTTTGATAACGTTTATGCTGTTTATATTTCAAGAAACGGTAAAAACATAAATTTCCGTTTTTAGAAACATAAATGGAATTGAAGGTGTTTGATAAGTCGTGTTTCTGGAAGTCGATAGTAACCAGTGAAAAAATGGCCACGAGTCATTTCCATAAACGGTGAAATAAGTAGAACTTGTTTCGTCTGAGTTATTTATTGAACCATAAATAGGTAGAAATTTCAATTTTGAAAACAAGTGAAACGAAACAGTTTTATCAAACGCTTTTTGTTATGTTTATGCCGTTTCTAGACACAGAAACGCGTTTATTGAAATGTTATCAAACAGGCCTTGAGTTTCAGCCCAAAAGTCCAAACTTATTTGAAACCCACCTGCCTTCTTTTAGCTAGGTCTGTAAATTTTCAACCGATGGGCCAGATTATGATTGAGAGATTCAAACTGGAAATTAGGTTGCTAGGATTAAATCGGAGGTCTCTTGCACAATCAAGTCCTCATGTAGACTGTATAGTTCATTGTATAGACAAAACCTATATTTCATTGTATAGACAAAACCTATATGACAAATTAAATTTCATTGAAGAAAATAACACTACGCAGTTGTTGTGCACTTGGTCAGATATTGGGGAATTGAATAACATTCCATAGCCCTTGTGGATGCTTGAGCATAGGGGTGTCAACGGTTTGGTTCGGCTGGTTTTGGTATGGGTTGAATCAGTTTCGGTATGGGAATGGTGAAACTGAAACCAAACCAATGAGGATATTTCGGTTTGTAATCGGGTTGGTTTCGGTTTTTTTCACTGCTTTGGGTATGATTTTCCATACAAAACTGTGCAAATTTTGATTTTTTTGTGATTTTTTGACTATTTACAGTTTCTTACCCGTTTGATTATGTTTAGGTCCGATTTTTGAATCGGTTTTGGTTTTGTTTCAAGTTCAATCGGTTTTCAGGGCGGTTTGATTTGTTAAGGGGGTTACAATATGCCAAACTGAAATCGGCCCAATAAGATTTTGGTTCGATTTGGTCCGGGTTCAATTGGCTTGATCCGGGACAGTTTTACCGGTTCGATTTAGGTATTGACACCCCTACTTGAGCACATACTCCCATTGGCCCCGATAATAGCACAGGGCCAACGTGATCAAGTAGATGATGGGGCGATCAATTGAAATGCATTTCAAAGGCTTGGTTTGACCTTCATTTCTCATTTGTTTTCATTCATGTTTTCTTAAGTGCCACTTATACATCTCTATTTTGTAATTATTATTATTATTATTTTATAATACTTAGCTTTGTGCCTTTGAAAGTTGACTTGAAAACTGAAAAACACATACATTTATGAAATTTTCATATGATCTTTCTCGATTTACATATAGTATATACACTCACAATTGTATCATGGAATCTCAATTTATAAGTACATTGTGCAGCGACCATATGAACGGGTTGCCCAATCCCATCTATGGTCATGAATAAGTTTAGGTTAAAACCTAAGGACTATCAAAGCAAGTAGATAAATTATGCTTAATAATTGAACAAGCAATTTAATTTAAATAATTAGGTTTGAGGGACACACTTTCAACAAAGTGGCGTACAATACGGTTGTAATATATGTGTTCAAGGCTTCAAGCTAGTCTTGTATATTCTTAAGATCCAATGGTTATGAAAATTTGAGGTATTTGAAGGGTTAAATTGGGATTGAGCTCTTAAAAATTTTCAGTCGTTGGATTTTAAAAATGTTTAGCGCGGACAAATTTTAAAAGTTGCAAAGAGCAAAACCCGAAAGAGCCGTTGCGGGAAATTTCGAATGTAGAAAATCAGGGTTTTCCTATCTAATTAGCTGCTTCGTTTCCATTGGCCGACATTTTAGAATTTTTAGGGTTCGAATCACAGATGCACAGTAGTCTATATCACCATTAATAGAGAGACACGAAGAGAACGGAAACTAGTGGATCGCGGAACGCCATGGAAGAGGTTGGGGTAAGCTCGGCTTGGGTCGCTGATCGCTCAACTCATGTCGTCGTCGATTCAACAGGTTTGTTTCTTCTCACTTATCCTTCTAGAAAGCGTTTGAATATCCCTGAATCATTGTTGCGTTTGAAAACCTGATTCTTTTTCGTTCCAGCAACTATTTCTGTGAGAGGAGAATCACAGTGATTTTGAATTGCTTTATGCGTTGGTTTATATTGTTGTATTATGGCTTCATGCCCACTTTCTGTCATCTACTTAGGGCTCGAGAAAGTAGTGGATACAATTTAAGGTTCGATTATATAGGTGAAGTCGGATTTTGGAGGGGATTCACTATTACAACAACTGGCTTCTCACCTCTCAGTACCTTTTTTTTTTTTTTCTCTTGGCAACTGCGCTTCCTCCTTTTTGCAGCTGAGCTTATGAACTCAATTAATGAAAAACCGCAACATAGACTGAGTAGAATATGCTAATATTTTTCCCCTTGTATATATATATTTGGGAATCCATTCCTACAAGATGTGTTAATAAATTAAGCTGGATGCCTCACAATTTCATTAATTTCGGGAGCCTATGGTTATCATTATTCGTCTTAGATTGTGTGTTAACTGCTAAATCATGCTATATTCGTTAATAGTTTCAAGCTCTTAAGCTGGATGAAAGCGTGCTTGTCGAAATGATTGACAATGTTGTGTGGATAACTGCCCAAACTCCAAAAATATAGATAGTTGTCTTTAACTACCCAAACTCCAAACATATAGATAGTTAAGTCTTTATGTTTGCTTACTTGTCCCTGTGTAGGGTTTAAGTATCACCCATCTTCATACTGTTCGTTTTGACAACCATGGAAATTGCCATTTATTAGATTGGATCTTAGTGGATAGTTTTTGTTCCCTTACTCTTACTCATTTTGTCAAATATCCTCTTCACCATGCACATTGTTGGAGTATAAGCTATCGGTTATACAGTTTTAATAGTTTTACTTGAGTTAGTTATTAGTGGTCAACAGTTGCAACCAACTGGTAGTTAGTTGTTAGCTGTCCTAATCTTGTAACAGGGGAGATTCTCTCTTCTCACTTGTATATAAACTCACCACTATTAGTATATATATATGGAGAATAGAATTTCTTCAACTCATCAACTTGTTTCCACATGGTATCAGCGCCCATGACCGGGCATAACATTTACTTTCTCCCTTCCTCCTCTTCTCCGTCATTTTCTCTCAATCAAGCTTGTGCATCACAACTACATGCTATGGAGATCACAATTTCTTCCATTACTGAGAGGGCACGAGCTTCTTGGATATGTTGATGGCTCATTTCCATGTCCAAACAAGACAAGTTGGCCTTTCAACCTCAAATAATGTTTGGAAGTCACTTGAGCGGCAGTTTTCATCACAGTCCAAGGCTATGTTGATGCGACTGTGCCTTCAAATATAGAGAATCAAGAAAAAGGGTCAGTCCATGGAAGAACATTTGCAGAAAATTAAGACTATGTTCGACAATTTAGTTGGAACTGGGCAACTGGTTGCTTTAGAAGATTTAATTCCTTACATTCTGTTGTACACACAGTGCCTGTGTTGTTGTCATTGTTATCAACACAATGCAGTATGAGTCAACAGAGCGGTACAGCTGGTGGAGTGATGTGGCAGTGGCACAATGTACAGAGTTATCAGGCAGTGATCTGGTACAGCTGGAAATGTTAGACAGTGACTGGATAACGCAGGGATGCAATGGTAGTAAGATTTGGATACATTACAGTTGGGCAGTGTTTTGGAGGCATTCGACCTTGTGTAGCAGCATTTGACAATATATTAACTCCTTACATAATTGTGAAATCACAGGTTCTCGCAGAGGCAGTGAATTTGGAGTTATTTTCGGAAGACTTAATGGTAGAACTGGGTGGAGAGATCTACAATCCTATGACCCTTTCATCCACTCATCATCCTACTCCCTCTGCTCTTCTAAGTACTGCCACCATTACTAATTCGGAGCTCACTTGTTTTACACATGCCGTAGGATCCCAAGTCGCGAAATTCAATGAATGACGAATATAATGACTTAACAAAGAATGGAACTTGGGTTCATGTCCCTCTCAACCCCATCAAAATGTCATGGGTTGTAAATGGATATAAAAAATTAAGGTTCATGCTAATGGTTCTGTTGAATGTTATAATGCACGTTTAGTAGCAAAAGGGACTCACTCATGGTTTTAAGTATCTCCGATACCGATACGATACTCTCCGATACGTATCTTAAATTTAGTCGGCCGATACGATACACACCGATACGATACATTGAATTTTTTAAATCATTTCGTATCGATATATATCCTACAATACATACCGATATGCATCAATACACCACTAATACACATCGATACGATACGACATGCCTCGATACAACTCTATGAAAAATATAAAATTGAGGTAAAATGTACGTTTCGGTATTTATTGGTACGTATCGGTGAGTATCAGTATGTATCGATCGGTACGTATAGGTATATATCAGCACGTATCGGTGAGTATCGATATATATATATATCGGTACGTATCGATGAGTATTGATACGTATCGGC
>NC_056559.1:7425295-7441829 GCF_013358625.1 Macadamia integrifolia
GGGGATGTGGGGAGGAGAGGGGTTGGATATGCTAATGTTTAGGATATGTCATAGCATGTCCTGTTCTACTACCCGGCAGAAGACTTCCTGTAGGCATGGATGTCAGAGCATTTTTGAGTTAGTGTATTGTGAATTTGGGTTTTGTTTGTGTTTGGGGGAGGGGGGGGGGGTTAGGGCATACTACGAGTGTGGTTCACCACACCTGATTCTTGTTGCTTAAGAAGCTTATTGATTTTAATCAAATCCAAGCCCATTTCACCATCTGGTTTCTCGTTACTTCCACAATTTGTTGGTGTAGCAACTTTTGCAATGAAAAACTATACTTCCAGTTGAGAGATCTATTACTAAACTTGGTCTGAGCCCGCCCACCTACCCCTACCACTTCATTCAAATAATGAACCAACTATTTCCAAAATCAAAGTGGACTTGGGCAAGGGTAAGGACCCGTTTGATAACGTTTCAAGAAACGCGTTTCTGTTTTCAGAAACAGCAGAAACGGAGCAAAAAGCGTTTGATAAAGCTGTTTCGTTTCACTTATTTATGGTTCAAGAAACGACCTAGGCGAAACAAGTTTAACTTGTTTCACCGTTTCTGGAAATGACTTGTGGCAATTCTTTCACTGGTTACCATCGACTTCTAAAAACATGACTTATCAAACACTTTCAATTCCGTTTCTGTTTCTAGAAACGGAAATTTATGTTTCTGCCGTTTCTTGAAACAGAAATGACAGAAACGTTATCAAACGGGCCCTAAGATCTTGTCATGGGAGGAAAGGGGGGACAGTATGCTTAGGCAATTCCTTTGCTGAGCACAACAGTTTTACCTTTTACATTGTCACCAATTTTCTGCGTCAATTGCACCTCAACTTAAACCTCTTGTTGGGAGGCAACTAGGCAAGCATATGTAGGTGGCAATTAGTTTAATGGGCTACCTTCCAAATTTCCTATGTCATGACTTCTTCCTCAGTTCTACAACAATTACCAGTGTTGGGAATGGTAGCCATTAGTGAACCACTAGAGAGGGGAATTGGAGATACATGTTATGAAACTAGTAGAGTATTACCTAGATTGCAACTTCAGGTCACTCATTACGCTACTTTTATGACTATTGGGCTACAAACCTGCACTGAAGGACAGTGCTTTTGAATATTATCCTGGTACATAGCTTATATTAGTAATTGAAAGGCATTTAATCTTTAAAGTTAGAAAACAATATCAACGAGTACGAGAAACTAACTTCAGATTGGAAAATTCTAGGTAAAGCAGCAAGCAATAAATGGACATTGTCTACAATTCACATTGGTGTTTACCCTGTCAATGAATAAAAATATATGAAAGCGCTTAAAAAAAAAGGAGATGAAAAGATATAAAAGGTTCAGTTATGATTTATAATTTTGGGGTTTATCATGGGAAATAGGGAAATCAAGCTCACCACAGTATAAAGCGTAAACTAGCAGTTACTGAAGCCCCCCTGCCCAGAATACAGGAACTGAGTTTATCACCTTTATCTATTGAATTTTGGGGAAAAGAAGGTTATGTGGTCGTGTAGCCCCTGCACCCAAACACATGAGCATGCGAAATTACCATTCCATCCCCTATGGTTGCATAGCCCCTAAGCCTAGACACATGAGCAAGTGAAATTACCACTCCACCCCCTATGAAATCAATAATCCCATCTAATTTTATGCCCCTGCGTGTGCTCTCATTAGCACACATGCTGGTGCAGGGGCTACATGACCAGGCAGCAATATCCTGCCCTAATTTTAATAAAACTTTATGTTCATCTTTATTTCATTGGTGAATTGAATCGCTTTGTTATATTGTTGAGTTATTAATTAATTAATTAATTTATGCTGTTTCTTGAAAAAGAAACGACAGAAACATAAATTTCTATTTATAGAAATAGAAACGGAATTGACGGTGTTTGATAAGTCATGTTTTTGGAAGTCGATAGTAACCAGAGAAAAAAATGACCATGAGTCGTTACCAGCTTGTTTCGCCTGGGTCATTTATTGAATCATAAATAGGTAGAAATTTCAGTTTATATATCTGAAAACAAGTTAAACGAAACAATTTTATCAAACACTATTTGTTTCGTTTAACGACAGAAATGCATTTCTTGAAATGTTATCAAACGGACCCTAAATGATATGAAATCCTGTGCACTGCTGCACCTTATGTTCCAGTTCAAGGACCATTTATTATTAACTCTGCCCTTATTGGTTTTTACATATAGAAAAGATTGAATTTTTTCATATAGAAAAGAAAAGAGATACTTTGAAATTGCACTGGCAAGTGAGTGTTCTTGGTAATCTTCATAACAAGCTTGCTTTTTTAAATCCTTAACATTTATTGCTGAATGATGGTCATTAAGCTGTGCTGTTGTGCATCCAAAAGGCTACGGATCGAAATAATAAATTTTTTTTTTTGGGCAAGTGCGATGATTGGATGGTACGGGTAGTTATATAAAGTAAAAGGTTATGCATAATTGATGATTAATTGAACTAAGGAACTACATTTTTGCAGGTTTCATTTCCATGTACTTGAGGATGTGGTGGAGCCGTGGAGCTTGGAGGATTTAGGCTCTTTTTTTAAGTTTTCGAACTTGGGAAAGGCTTTGAGTAGGGTCAATGAATGAACTTCCTGTCTGCCACGCCAAAGTGAAGGCAACGTCGATCAATTTAAGGTGAGGATCCCATCCTCCTTCACGTGATCTTGCTTCCTCTTGTTCTTATCCTAACTGAGCTCTGGGCCTGTCGCTACCAATGAAGATATATACTCAGATCAGGTCATTCTCCAAATCATATCTATAAGATCTGTTTCTGCCTTTCATGGTTTTATTCCACTGAGGGGTTTTTCCTCAAATCACGTGAACATGGATGTAGATCACAGTGTTTAGAACCTAAATGGCAGTGTGGTCCCTATGCCAGACACAGTGGGGGTGATTGACTGTCCCACCCCTCATGAAAGGCTCAAATTCCATTCATATTGTTGCTACTTCCACGTAACTTTAGAGGGTACTACTAACCCAACACACTCGTGGGCTTCTTGCATAAACTCAAAAGTGGGTCCCTTGTGGGCTTTGTTCTAAAGCCCATGGGCTATACATTACCACAACTCAATTTCCACTGGGTGCCAACTCTGTGTGTGTACACAATAATCAGTATGCACTGTTTCAACTAAGAAGGATGGGAAAATGGGGTAAAAACTACAGGATTACACTTAATGTATCATTTAACAAGATTAAACGTTTGGGATTACAAAATTATTCAATATAGTGTTCCTCCCACATTTCTTGGCTGTTTTACCCTTGGCTTCCCTCCACTAACCTTTCTCCATTCGATTACGATTACCTCACCACCCTTCCTTACATTCATGCCCTACCCTTCGCTTCTCCTGCCCTTTGACAAGTTAAATTTTTTGATAGATAAGCCCCAAGGAGAGTTAAACTCTTACCTTTTTATTGTGAGGAAATGATCTTTGTCAACAGAGCTACCCCTTGGGGTTCCTTTGACAAGTTACTTTAGGTGATAAGGAAGCTGGCAATAGTAACTTACTTGTCTGACCCAAAAAAAAAAAACTGTTATTGGCTTAAATTCTGGTGAGTTATAATGTGTGCCATTTGCCTGCTCTAGCAAGTAAACACCATTGATACCCTTATAAAAATAAATAAAATTATGAGTTTATTATAATGTAATAAATTGTTTTTAATTGTTTTTGGTTAACGATTATAATTATTTTACTAAGCCTACCATTCAGTTGCACAAACTTATTTTCAATATTGGACATAGTTACAATAGTTAATAGTAAAATAGTTTTATAACATGGATGAATATTCTACATTTCTTCCTTTCGGGATGATTTCACTTTCCTTCCCCTTAAATATTCCTTGCAACCAAACAACAAACATAGCTATCAATCCATTCCCAAATTCTACAGAGATGAAGTGGTTTTGATGTAGACTAAAAGAGTCTAATCCAACATCCTTTGTTAAATTATCAAAACTACCTGCAAAATAGAGAATTAGAGAGAATCTGAGGCAGTAGTAGTAAGGGCATTAGTCACTTTCATACTCTGAAATGGACAAAGGGTTTGGAGATATAGACAAATTTCTAATCCAATTAGATATATTTGTCAAGATAGCATGTAAGTTTAGTTTAATTCCTTAGAATAAGACTTGATTTCTGTGAGTCCATATAAAATAATGATTATAGACTAAAATACATTTTGAAATTCGATTCTTCTTTATTTTCCTCCTTGGCAATACGTTCTAGACCTAGAATCTTATGTGAGAATACATATTAAACACAACCGATAAAAAGTCTTATCACTTTATAAAATAAAAAATATTGTAACGATCAAAGTTTTCTTCAATCATAGCCTTATTTTTCAAACCACTCTAGTCTTTTTTATTCCATTTGCGGTGGTGGGGGTGGGAGAATGAGATCAATATCCACGAGGGTATGAGTCAACATTGGTAGAAGAAGATAAAGGATAAGAAAAGGACTTGGATTGGATTACAAGAATTGATTCATTGGAGACTGTACTTGAGACGTACAAAGGCATCTCACCTTTTATCCTCACAAACAGAACTTCACTTGAGTGATGAATTGAAATTAATCAAAAAGCATTACATAGTGTGTCTACATAACATTCTACAATGAAAATGAACACAACACACTAGTATATTCAACTCAGAATTTTAACCTTAATTGCTTGATTGTAGCTGAGTCTGTCCGATTCCCAACTGATTTCGATCGAGTCTAGGATGATTTGAGTCCTTATCGATGGAGATAGATCTCGCATTTGATTCCAAGTTTTTAGACCTTAGATTATTCCTAGGATACAATTCACCAAAAGAGATGTAATAGTAAAAAATTTATGTGGTCATAGAGTGTTAGATCAAACACCAAGAAACACGAATAATAAAGAGACAATAGATCCGTACGACAAAGATTTAGGTGGTGTGCTACGTCCTCGGATGAAGAAGAAGATGATTCACTATGCAGAAGAGAAATTACACCCTAGCAACGGCGAGGAAAAACTTGCCTTGAAACCCTAGCTGCGTGAAAACCCTGGAATACAATAACTTTTTCAACAAGCAACAGTACATTATATATACTCCAAATTACGGATAGACCCATCGGATCATGGTCGATTTGATCAAACCATACCACGGGAGCTACGCCCCCGCACTCCCATACGAGATCAGTGATGGGCTCTAGGCTTGGGCCTATCGTGGTTGGGCCTCTGCTTCTATCACATATCTCAGAAAATTTTTCATTCTGATCGTCACCAAAATATGTCGAGTCGAATCAAATCTATTTTCAAAACAGCTCAAGAATTCGAGACAAACTTAACATAGAGATATACTAGTAATTGTTTTCTGTGATTGATATACTCTTATCCGTTTTGGGGACTAAGATTAAAAAACATAGAACACTGAGAGTTGATGCCGACATCCCCATGTGAATATCCATTTCCAAACCTAAAGAAATCTTTCTTTTTTATGTGGCCCAGTTCATTATTCATCAAAAGTCCGCAATGGATAAAGACGCCATGTATGTGGAGAATATAGACATGTACACCTGACCAGAGACCATTACTATTCAATCCAGTTGGTTTCTGGTTGTTTGAATGAATGGGTTGTGTGCTAAATTGCTAAAAAGCATAATTGTCAAGTGCTGTGCCGTGCCGTGCCGTGCCGTGCCGTGCCTTCCTTGGTTGCTTGTTTCGGCTGTGCGGGCCTTGTGGTTTTTTGTCCACAATGCCTCAGGTTTTGTCCATGTGGAAGGACGATGTGGGCTGGTCCAGAATCTGGAATAGTTATCCATTAAAGAGAAGATTCTTTGGAAAAACCTTATAGTCCACTTAATCATATGACCCATCATGCACTATTATACTTTGTATCCCCTCCTCTTCCTCTAAAGAGAGATTTTTATGTTTTGAATTCTTCGAAACAAATCTTAGAAGCCAACAATATAGATATACATACAATTTCAAATTATATGTATAACGTATAATTATATAGGTTCTTAAAAGATGGGTGTTTAGTATAAGGTAATTTGTTATTGAAGGATTCTAATACCACAACCTATTAAGTAGGCTAACCCCAAGGGGTAGCCGAGTTGGTAAGAGATATTTGTCTTTGGAAGCGTGTGGTTTTGAGTTCTATTCCTCTTATTTCCTTGGAACCACCCAAACAGGGATATTTAGTGCTCTTCACTGTTTTTCATTCAACCTTGGTATGATTCGATTCATGCAGTTACAGGGTCAGTATGGACCCGTAGGACTAACCATGCCAAAGGTTGACCTACTCCTTTATTTTTCAAATATTTTGGAGTTTATCTTCTTAATTGAAAAGCTACTACCCTTAAGAGTTCAAACATAACCTATTAATTGATTGCATCAACTATTGACACGGACTTTTGAACTGTTTTATATTGGATGTCAATTTGCAAAAAATCCAGTTTATATTTATACCATAGAAGCGACTATAATTTTAAGTAAAGTGACCGGTGACATACTTCAGCTCACATTTGTAACCTTATGGTCACAAGTCTCGATTCATAGTCAATTCAAGTTTTTCAATTGGAGCAGTATAATTAAAGTCATACTTCACTTATCAATATTATTTATTACGTTAATTCTTTAATCATTTTTTTTATCATACTTTTGTGCTGGGGTCGGATCATTTGGAATTCATGCCACATTCAAGGGGACGGCAAACAGTGCCTTTTAATATTATTGACCAAAGTGTCTTTAAACATGCCTTGGCCTTACTTAGGCTTGCATATAATATATGTTACATGAGACATGTGAGATCAGATCATACATCATAGGCTGATAGTTGTAGAAATAGAGAAATGGCTACATGCACCAAGAAATAATTCTCTACTTCTTCTTCCTTTACCTTCTATAAATTGAGAGCAAATTAGGTTCATGTACGAGAATATACAAAAATGTTTCTGATCCGTAGATTTAGAATCAATTTTCTCTCTCTTCATTTAATAGATTCTAAATTCACAGACCAGGGACGTACGAGAACATATGTGAACCTGATCTATTCACCTATAAATTTAGTTGACATGAGCCATGGTTTCTTTATATAATAATATCCAATAATAAAAATTAATTTACTCCTTCTTTTTTTCTTTTTTAAACAATTTGTTTAGTGAGATTGGTGTGTTCTTCTATTATATTGATCCACATATGTAATTGTTAATGTAACATTTTGTTTTATATAATACAAAGGATTTTATCAGGAGGAAAGGAAAAAAAATGAAAGATAAATTACAATACCACTCCAGGAATTCCCCACATGGTCTAAGAAAACCTTGTCCAATGTAAAAATTGAAAAGTATATGTTAGTTTCCATGTAAAAAGCTAGAACATTAAAAATGTCCTTGCAAATAAGATTTCACATTGTTTGTTCGCAAGAAAAAACCTTGAAAATTGAACATTTTTATAGGAATAAAATTTTCATGTAAAATATTGTTTGAATGAAAATTTAATATCGAAACAAACAAGGGCTAAAAGGAAAATATATTCAAGTTTTAACAAACCATATAGAAACTATAAAATTTATCATAGCTATAGTTGTTTGCAGGCTTTTTGCATGGATTTTTCTTGGAGATAAATGTAATATTAAAAAAAATTACTCATCCTTTGGGCACCTTGTTTTAGGGCTTAACCTTTGTGGACAACCATGGTAGATTGTGTGGGTGGAGATAATCATGACTTACAAGTCTTGGGTTATAGGTGTGCCAAGTGTGAGGTAGTCAAAGCAAGGAGGACCTGGAATATCTTTATTTTTGAGGTCCAAAAATGTACATAGGCTATTTTAATTTATTTTTTTCAAATGCAGGAGCCAACAATATTTGTAAATATAAGGTCTCAAGGTTAAAGACCTTTATGATCTACATCTATCATTTCATGCATGGTTGTTATTTCATATCATTTCATTGGATTTTTAAAAAATTACTTTACTACTTGGCTTTCTATTTGAGAGTGAAACTTGACTTGTGGTCATTGGTCCATCTTAAGGGCTTCAAAATTTTAATGCCAACCAACTTTCCTTGGCAAGCTGTGGATATGGATCTTAGATCTTCCAGAAATGTTTTTTTCCATAAAATGTTTAATAATAAAAATAAAACATGGGTCCAAGGTTTTAGGTTTTGGGATAGGATTGTTCATGGCTGATATTGAATTTGAATAAAATGTGCCAATATTTTGAGGGGCAAATTAGTCTGATCTGATCTTATATAACTGATCCATATTGATATTGTTATTAATATCAACGATGATCAATAATTCAATACGATTTATTGAAATTCAACTTCAATCTAATATACAATGAGTCATGGGATCTACACTAACAATATCTCTCTCTCTCCTGAGACCTTTCTTTTGGTGCGTTTACCACATTACCTAATTTAGTTAGTATAACATGTGAAACATGGAAAATCATATTTATCAATGGCAGATCAGGTAGGTTTTAAGCTTTTAATAATGGCTGTCATCAATCTTGAAGAATGAAAGTAGACCAATGTAATGTGGTAGTCCAAATCATGTGGGGCCTATGGTTTGAGGCATTGATATTGGATTAACCATATCAAGTGATCGGTACGAACCTGAGGTAAGATAGTCAAAAACCCGATCTGATACCATGCACCAAATCATGGTGGGGCCATTGATTTTGTTTGATTTGATCATCCCTATCGTATGGCTATGATTACTTTGACGGTGATTGATGATCAAAGCTCCATCGATTGGAAGTTGGAACGGTGACATGAAATGTAGCTGTGTCTACAACAGTTGCAGACTAGAATACGTACACGGCATCGTATGAAACTATGATTGTTCATTTGTTCTTGCTAATAATAGTAAATTGACATTTTTGGAAAAGGAAATTAATTTTTATTTTTATTTAAAAAGGAAAAGGAATATTGCTTTAGAAAAAGGAAAAAAAGCGGAGAAAAGAAGTGGAGAACGATAATATCCACGCAAGGAATCCAACGGCAAAGGACAGGCAGTCGCGGAAACACGGAGCCGCTCGCGCCCAGGAGTTTGGAACCTAACCTAATACCCCACCACCCATGACCCATTACCCCACGCCTCATGCCTCTCTCTCTCTCCCTTTCTTCACCTTCTTCATCTTCCTTTGTTCTTCTCCACCTTCCCAAGTGGTGAGATGAGAACAACAAACAAAAAGCAAAACAAAACAAAATAAACCCCAAACACCTAACTATCCTTACTAATCTCTACTACCTCTGGTCAGGTCTGGTCTGGTCTGGTCAGGTCAGGTCAGGTCACCTCTTCTTCCTCACCGTTACACTTCCATATAAATATACCCTCTTCCCCTCTCTCCCGTCTCTCATCCTTCATTTCTCCTTACTTTCTCTTCCTCTTCCTCTCCCCTTCCTCTTCTCTCTCTATTTCTCTCTTGCTTGGGAGTTAAGTAAAGGAAATTCTGCATCCCAAAGAAGCAATCGGACAATTATTTCTTGATTGATTTCCTTTTTGTTACCTGGGTTAAAGATCTTGCTTCATGTGGGATTGCTAGATAAACAGAAAGGGTAGAGAGGAAATGAGTTGCAATGGTTGCCGGGTTCTTCGAAAAGGATGCAGTGAGGCTTGCATTCTTCGTCCATGTCTCCAGTGGATTGAAAGCCCTGAGGCTCAGGGTCATGCTACCGTTTTTGTAGCCAAGTTTTTTGGCCGTGCCGGACTTATGTCCTTCATCTCTAATGTTCCCGAGAACCAGAGACCTGGTAACCTCACCTGATCTAGCACCTTCCTCTTCCTTTCTTGTTCTATATGTATAGGTTTGTCTGATTTGTTTTGGGTTTGTGGAACTGCTTTAGCTCTTTTCCAGTCTCTGCTGTTCGAGGCATGTGGGCGAACGGTGAATCCTGTGAACGGAGCAGTGGGTTTGCTGTGGACGGGAAACTGGCACGTTTGTCAGGCGGCGGTGGAGACAGTCCTACGAGGCGGAACCTTGCGCCCCATGACGACGGATGTTCTGACCACCACGATGATGCCTGAATCGGATGATGCCTCGGAAGTTGTGGTGCCTTGTACGTATACGGAGCAGCAGCAGCAACAGCACCAGTATACGCAGCTACGGGATCCGTTCCCACTATCGAGGGTGATCACCACTTCCACCAAGAGGAAGGGTCTCAATGACGTGTCGCTACTTCAGTCCGGCGATCTCGACCTGACGTTGACGGCTGGGTTTCATATCAAGAGAGTGGCAGCTGGGCTTGGCGGCATGTGTCATGATCGTTATCGACAGGAGAAGCGGCGGCCGGCGACTCCGTCCATGAATTCTGAGGAGTCTGTGACAACGAGCTTCGACAGTCGAGATCATCAGATTGGAAGCGGCGGAGAAAGGAAACTTCTTAATTTGTTCGTTTAAAACCTGTAGAATTCGATGGTTTAAGGCGGGAGATGTGCATATCTATGTGATTTAGTTTTTCACATGAGCTCTTCTGCTCGCTGTAACCCTTTTTTTCCCCCTTTTCCTGAAATCTTTTTGGTGTAGACCCGGTTTTTTTGGGAAACCGGCGAGGTTTGGGGGCAATCTCCGGCACATGATTTCTCTTTTTTTATACTACTTAAGATTGAAATTGGTAGAGAGGGGAAAGATGAATCTGCCGGTGTTCTTTTCAATTTCTTTTTTTTTTTTTTCTTTGTTTCAGCTAATCATAACTTGTGGCAGCAATAAGAATTAATAGCATATTTACTTCTCCATTGAAATTTATTCTCTTCTTCTTCTCTCTTAATTATTGTTTCGTCTTTTCTTTCAAAAGATACCTCGAAGAGGGTATATCTGTTTCCATCTGATTAATGATCCGTCGCTTCTGATAAGTGTAATCCAATCTGGTTTTGACTTTTAGAGAGAGAGAAAGAGAGAAAGAAAGAGAGAGAAAGTTAGGTGTGGGAGGATTGAAAGCTGCAAGTAGTTGAGGAAGCAGCTATGTAAAATATTATGGGAAGCGAATGAAATGAAAAACCCATTTTTCTCGTGGGAAGCCAATCGGCTGTAGTTTATTTGTATGGATCTCTCTGTCCTGTAATCATCTGTTTCTGTAATGTACTTTCTGAGTGGTGGTGGTGGTGGTGGTGGTGGTTGTCAGATGGAGAAGATGAATGGTCGGTAGCAGTGGAGCTGTCTCTGTCTCTAGGCTTTGATACCAATTTTGTCTGCTAGTATTCATTCAATTCAATAAATAAAGATAGCAGAAGTGGGTACTCTGCAATGGGACCTTGGAAGTTGGAAGAGACTTTTGGTGGTAGGGAAGAAGAAAGAAAGTCTGTGAAGCAACCCAGAAGAACAACGGAAATGTGTTTGTGTTTATGTCTGAGAGTGGAGTGCCGCTCATACCGGCGTCGATTTGGGCGGCGCTTCTTTGTACAGTACCATAGACGCAGCTGCAGTGGTCGTCTACGGGACTCTGTGGTGTGGCCTTTGTCTTGGCCGGTTTCTCAATCAATCATCCAAATCCCATTTAAGTCCCATCTCTTTGATTCTGAAGTGGGGTGTGGGATCCACATGAAACGTCACCCATCAAACCATCACCACCTAAAGAAAGAGGTCCATGGGACCCACGGGCCCACAGGCCAATGGGCTTGCACTATCTTCCATTCCTGAAATGCCCCTATGGATGGATGACTAGAGCAGCAATAAAGAAAGGGAGAACCCAAAACTTAAGAAAGATTAAAAAGATATTTTGATAAGCCCACCCACACAAATCACACTCACAAGTGGGCTTTTCTTTCTTTCGTTCTTTCTTTGTTTCTTTTCTCTAGCACCGCTGCTGCGCTTCGTCGCATTTATTTACTTTCCTGAAAGTTTCTCCTCTTCTCATAGATGACGTGGATCCTACGGAACCTTCTCCCACTTTCATCTCCTTTTAACATATATATAGATCGTTGGATGAGTATCTTTTACCATCATAAGTATCTAATTGTCAAAGATTCGAAAACAGTGGCTTTTAGGTTAGAGGTTTATAGCCTCGACTGTGGAACCAGAGTCCATTCCTCTAGTAGTCACCACCACGTGTCTATTGACGTAAAAAAAAATCAATAAAAGGATATGGATATCTGGATATGTTCCCTATTTCTTATTATTATATAAATTATTATATTTATATATAAAGATAAATTAGAATAATTATGATTTTTTTATTTTTTTAATAATAATTTGTGGGTCCCTGGTTCTGGCTTTTCTTCAAATCTGCATAACCACAGTACCAGTGTGACGCGGATTCCACCTCCGCTCATCCCTTTCTTTTTATTTTTTTATTATTTATTTTTAATTTTTAATTTTTAAATAGATAAAGAGAGCCCAGGTACAGTGAATTTAGGTAACCAAGACAAATTCCAAGCTTCTTGGTGGAGGAGATATGCATAATACCTCCCAACTTCAATTTATTATGATTTTAAAGATATCGATTCAATCTTTTTTTCAACTTCTTTCTCATAAAATTTATCATATGACGGAGTAAAAAATCGCACCAATGAAAGAACAGGAGTAAGAATCCATATTTTATTTGAACGGTTTCATTATTTGAGAATGTGTGAGAAGGAATCTTCACCAACTTCATGGAAATCTTCATCTTAAAATATAAATACGGAGAGGGTTTCCTATGTTATCAATGTGGAGGAAATCTCTCATATCCATACCAATGGTGATGCGGAGAATGATAATCATCTATGTTGTTGAGAAAACAAATATTATTTTGTTCTGTAAATGATGATAATAGCCAAAGAAAGAGAGAATTTATTAAACAAATATATTTTTTTCTCATTCTGAGATCTAACATCAGAGAAATTGTATTTTTATTATTTTTTGAAATTTATTTTTTAATCATGAGCAGCTAAAATTTGATACAAAAATGATGTTTGCTTGAGGAAGAAATAATCAAATGACATAGGTCGATTAGTTTATTCTAAACATTTACCTTATGGTAGTCTTCAAAAGGCTTTTTGAAAAATGAATAACAGCCTTTCGCTGTCTTCAAAGGCATTTTTGTTTATTTTTTTGAAAATGAAAAACAGCTTGGCAATTTGTCCTAATCTTGGGGCTTAAGTATTATTAATCTCTAAGTTGCTATGAGCTCAGGTCATCATCTCTTACACTTATAGAAGCACAACCTCTTCCTCTTCTTTTATTTATCTCCCCTTTTTCCTATTTAGTTGCTACTTTCGGTTGTCAAGAGAGAGAAATCATTTTTATTGTTTTCTGGTCATGTGGAGAGAGAAAGAGGGAGAGAGGGAGAGTGTGAGAGTGACAACTCTTTCTTGTTCATCTTTTAACTCTCCCTTCAATGTTGGCCCTTGAGATTCTGAATATTGAGAGAGAGAGAGAGAGATGTTTTTCTCTTGAACTAAAAACAAGCGAAAGAGATATTTGCCTCTTGAGGGGGCTTAAAAGACATATCAACGGCTCCTATTCAACTCCTTTCATTTGGACATTCATAATTAAATAATTATGTATAAGTGAGTTCTTAATTAAGTAATTAATCTATGAGATGACCTAGGAAATCCGTCACAGGTGTTGAACTCAACAAGAACTCTATTATTAAGAACCAGTTGGGCATCTAATCCAGGGTTCTAAATCTAAGATATAAATTAAATCCCTTGACTAAGGCCTTTGAATGGTGTTAATAAGATATAAAAGAACAATTTAAGTTATTACCGATCATTTATAAATAAGGGGCGGATATTGACAGCCATATAAATGACTATTGAGTTCTTTCACTTTTTTTTTTGACACTCCTACATATTGGGATTGAATTTATTGTTTGGTTGGTCTCTAATAATATGCCTTTCATACTCTATCAAACAATAAAAATAAATTGAGGTAATGATCATAATTTTGACTCTACAGCAATATATCACGTGTCAAGGAATCAAAAGCGAATGTCGTAATGAGGATAAAGGTATTTTGAAGTTTCAATTAACAGGGGAATAATAATGATCCTAGGATTTTGGATGAACCCTTTTCCATGGGAAAATAAAAACTTTCTTTTTTGTGCATATTCAATATAGTTAACATTCCCATGCTTGTATTTTGTGCAAGCATGCGCCCAATGCAAAGATCTCCAGGACAACATGAACCTAAAGCATTGCACCCAATCCCCACTCCTGAAGTCATGGGAAATCTGTGAATTTGAAGAGTGTATTCATAGTATAATGAACTCTGTTTCGGTCTCTGCTGTAATCAATATATATATATATATATATATATTTTTTTTAATTAGGCCTTGTTTGTTATTTTGTAAAAATTTCTACGCAAATGATATTTTTGATGAGAATTTTCTTACTTTTCATGTTTTTTACATTAAAACAAACAATAGAAATATATGTTCATTATATTTGGGACTGAGATTCCTTTAACGGATCTTTAACTGATGGTGAAGGAGGAAAATCATGGTCATTGGTACCATCATATTGCATTAGAGAAAGACAATTTCTACTAAATAGGAGATTGGGAATTTTTCCATCTATAGGCATGAAGTAAAACTTAATCCTTATGTTGCTAAAGAAAAATTTCAGAACACATAGTCATAACCGCAATACTTTTTTTTTTTCACTCTCTCCAAAAAAGATAAGGTTGGTTTTTTCTCTTGTTGCATAACCTGTGATGAACTAAACTTTTAACAAGCTGACTCAGGAAGCATATCTGTTTCCATTTTTATTTTATTCACTTAGAAACTATTTTAGAATAACATTCAAATAAATTAAGGGTAGAAGATTGAAGATGTGGAATGTAGTCCCCCACGCCTAGCTAACCGACATGAAGGGGAGCTCATATATGTGTGTGTGTGTGTGTGAGAGAGAGAGAGAGAGAGAGAGAACTTTTTGAACATAATTTAAAATTATTTTCGATTTAACTTAAAGAATTTATAGAAATAACATATAAAATAATCAAAGGAAGATGTCAAGTTCTACGTACACTTGTCCGGGTGTATTTAGACAATCCCAAAAAGAAAAATAAACGTTAAAATCATAATTGAAAAACTAGGTTTAGACTTAGGTGAGTTACCTTAATTGAGTTAGAAAACATGAAACTTAGTCCGGAGTCATAAAAGACTTGCTCAAGTTTAAGAAATGACCTAACCAAGTCCGAGGTTTTATTGACTTAATGTTTTCTTGACTTGACGTGTAGCTAGCTCATTGAGTCTTATTTTCTTTATTGAGCCGTATGCTATTGGTAAACTATATGTTTGATATATAATTAAAGGGAAAAGTATAGATATGCTAGCGTAGTACCTAGGAATAAGGTATACTAGCGTGATTTTAACCGTTAGATAAAAGATAAAAAATCTAATCCGTTCATGTGGCGAGGTCTTACAAACCCTTTCCAATACCGCTACTCCACGGTACTACTCCTCCAATCAGCCCCTTCTCCGCCCAGTGTGCTTGGAGCATCACCGTCGTCAGCAACGATCCTTTCTTTTTTTTTTTGGTAGATACTGTTGTCTGCAAATCGATAGAAGAACAGAAAAAAAAAAAAAAAAAAAAACAATTGTTGCCAGAGAAACCAGGGGAAAAAAAGTTCAAAACTTGGGGAAAGTAGCAGCAGAGAAGCAGCAGTAGCGACAACTCAAACCAGAGTAGTCGGTGGAAAAACTCTCCTGCTTGTAGCAGCGAGTCATGGAGAGCAACCTCTCCTGCTTACAGCAGCGGCGATAGCAGCAGCAGCAACGGTGATAGCAACGGCGACGGTAGCAGCAGCTCAAACCAGAGGAGTCAATGGAACAGCGGCGGTCAATAGCTCTTTGCAAATCGGTGGAAGAAAGGGAAAAAACTTGTCGGCGATGCACACGCCTCTCTCCGTCGTCGTCGTCGTCTCTCTCTCTCTCTCCCCGTCGTTGTCGTCAGCTTGAGATTTGAATTGATATTGGAAAAATGGAAAGACCAACGTCTGTCAATCCCAGTCGTCATCGTCGTCGTCATCGTCTCTCTCTCTCTCTCTCTCGTCCCGCCTGGATTTGCAGTCTTACCTCCTCTCTGCAAATCTTCAGTGAACTCTCAGGACTCTCTTTCGCAGTCCAATGTCCCTCTCTCCCCGCTCTCGGCTTGGGTTTTGGAGGTTGGGCTTCTTCTTTGTCGGAATCGATTTCAAAGATCGACGGCCTCATCAGGGCGTTCACCCAAGGACTGGAGCACCGATCAGGTCTGGGCGACGTCGGTGACCACCTTGGTCATGGCGGCCGAGAGATCTACGTCTTTCAGACGAGGCATCTGCTCCATCAACAGCGGCGGTGCCAACTACTTCTCTTTCTTCTGCTAGGTCAGGTAAATGAATGATTTTTTCCGACGAGGAGAGAGAGAGTAAAGGTGTTGCAACCGTGCATTGAAAATTTGTTCATCTTCTCTCCATCCAACGGTTCAATTCATCTTGATCAAATCCTACGGTCAAAATACCACTAGCATTCCTAATTCCTAGGTACCACTCTAGCATACCTATCCCTCTCCCTTAATTGAACAAAAACCTAAAATTTTTTTTTTCAACAACTCCC
>NC_056559.1:7441849-7445256 GCF_013358625.1 Macadamia integrifolia
CTTCTTTTTTTTTTTTTTTTTCTCTAGTAAGTAATCATAGTTTGGGTCCCAAGTCTCTTCTCATTCATGGAAGAAAGGAGCATAAAGATATTAAGAGATAAAATAAGAGCAAAAGAATTCTCTAGTCTCTTCTCATTCATGGAAGAAAGAGGCACAAAGATATTAAGAGATATAAAATAAGAGCAAAAGAATTCTCAAGTCTCTTCCAGAGTTATCAATTCGGCCGAATAATTCGTGAATTATTCGGCCGAACCGAATTTTAAAGAATTTTATCAAAAATTCGGACCGAATCCGAATTAAAAATAAAATTCTTTAAAATTCGTGATTTTTTCAAAATTGAATATAAATCGCGAATAATTCGGACCGAATCCGAATTATTCGGTTTATTTAAACATTATTTAAAAAAACCAAAAAAAAAAAAAACAAATAATAAACAATTAAAAAAAAAAAAACCCAATAAGCTTTTTTGACCGAGTCCTTCAATTAATCATCCGAATTAATTATTCCGAATAATTCTCCGTCCGAATAATTTCCGAATCCGAATTTGTTAACTATGGTCTCTTCTCATTCATGGAAGAAAGGGACATAAAGATATTAAGAGATAAAATAAGAGCAAACAAACTCTGCCCACTTGAACATCAACACTTGGCATAAAACCACGAAAATGGACAAGGTTATTTTTTCCATAAAATAAACACATGACTCATTCAGACCAAGTATGAGTTGCCTAACTCATAGCAGTGAATAGAATTGGAAAACCTGGTTTTTCCATTGCTGGTTAAAACATAAAACAACAGGAGAAAAGTTTTACTCTGTTTTTTAGATTTATGGGGAGTGGTTTAGGTTTGGATAAACGTTATTGGGAATGGGGAACTGAAGATTCCAGACAATTTGGCGGTGTTGGTCACGGAGTCCACGTGACACTTTGGGGCGCGCCCCTCACAAGTTATTAAAAAAACATTGGGGGCCCATAATCCCCATTGGGCCAATCGCCATCAGTTTCCCAAACCCTTTCGACCAACCCAACCCAACCCCAGGTCCCAAACCCAGGAGCCTCGAAAACCGGGGCAGCCGATATCGTTGACCTTTAAGAGCTTCTCTTCTGTTCTAAGTTGTAACTTCTATAAATGGTATTAAATTTTCTTCTTTGGTTTCTTAAATAAATAATAAAAACTGGACTTCCCAGCTTCCATGTTCCAATCTTAGTAGTAACCAGATATCAAAAAATTGGGTTTTTTAAGGGAATGTCTTACATGATTACGTGGCATGTTCTTGATCCTTAACTTCCCTTGAGCTCCGAAGAACTCAGAAATCCCAAATTCCAAACTGATCACCTGAAGTCCACAAAGTCAAGCGGAAGTCACCTCAACAATCGTGCCTAACCCCATTTGAGAATCTTTATCATCAAGTGTCGTCTCAGTTGGGAAGAAGGGTTCTGGGCGATAAGGGGGGCGGCAGCAAAACCAATGTTCACTTCCGCATGCGCCGCAAGTTGAAGCCAACACTTCTGTCTCCTCTTTTGTGTTCATCTCATGCGTTGCAGCTATGCAAACCGGATGTTTTGACAAAATTTGACAATGAGATTCATAGAGGTTTTTTTTTTTTTTTTTCCCAAGTTTGAACTTTGCAAGGTTGCAGCGGCAGCATAGCAAGGAGAATGGGTGAGGAGGCGGTTTGGGTGGATGGGTTTTCTGTGATTTTTAAATGGTTATGGTTTAAATTGAATCCTTTTAACAATGAGAGACGTTGGTTGGGTAATGGGTGTCGGTTTCATACTTTCAATGTTGTAGATAAGAGTTTTGTTTGGTTACGGAAAGTTGCAAAATCCACCCTGTCTGTTTAGCAGTTTTCAGGTCAGACGGCCATATTTGTCATTTGGTGCTCATTCCCTTATTTGAGGGAGAGAGAGAAAAAGAGAGGGTTTTTTACATCCCCTTATTTATCCAGTGTCCCATGAATGGACCTTAGTACCTTACAATCTAATTTTATATTCAAAAAAAAAAAAAAAAACTATTTTTATGGAGGGTTTTTTACATCCCTATATTTATCCAGTGTCCCATGAATGGACCTTACAATCTAATTTTATTTACAAAAAAGCAAAAAAAAAAAAAAAAAACTATTTTTATCGATTCTAGATTCCTAAATGTGGACTACACGTATGTTAGGTGACCACCTTGTCTTTCTTTGGCCTCCATAAATGGCCCCTCACACTCTTTAGTTTTCATCACTCTTAATAGCAGTAATGGATTGGTTTTGGTCTCCCTCGTTCGTAGACCGAAACCGAATCAACTCGATCGAAATCAAACCGAATCATCCAATTGACACCCTAGGTGAAATATAACTTTCATCTTAATTCTTATTGCAATTAATTTTCTCTTTTGCTTCTTTTTCTTATACAATGTTTTATAGCTCTATCTCCAATTTCATCTCTCACTTTATTCTAAGAAATAATTTTTGCACATAAAGGTAAAAACAATTCATCATTTCATTGTATTGAAACGACAATGATGGGATTAAACTTAGCCCAAGCCTAGTCACTTAATTTTTGGGCTATCAGCCGATGTGCTACACGTACAGGTAGGTGATCCACACTCTTTAGTCTCCATTCCCTATTTTATTTTATGGGGTTCCCTCTGGCGAAGGAGGGTGTCATATTGGGGACTGAGCAACCTGCCCAATAGAAATCAGTGAGGTTAGCAAAACCCCTAAACTAAATGAGCATGGGTCGAGTGTAACGACTCTCTACATATTCAACTATCCTTTTTCTTTTACAAATGCACACTCTAGACTCTTCATTGCAGCATAGAAAAGCATCTAGCGAGAAAGAACACATGTCATCACAAAACTGTACATGAAGCCATCGCGTGTGGGGAAGGGAACTGATCTAGACTCGACTAAATGCGATGTTGTCTTCAACAGTCATAGCAACAGAAAGATTATCAAACTCATTGGTTGTGGATGTGGTGAGACTTGGTAAAACCTATGAGGGCCTTACAGAAAACAGGAAATTTGACGAAAGATTTCCCCTGTATTTTTAGCTTTTCCATCTGTTTTCAACTTTTTTTCCTTACCTGAAAGTCAAATGGTGCATGAAATAGAGATGCTTTTGAGTCCATTCCAACCCACATGTCAACTATTAAGACCATACAGGAAACCAATGCTCCACCCAAATTCCATACATTAAGCAGCGTCCAGCCATGAGAATACCCAAAATGGAAAATATTATTTCTCACAGCCTAAACAGCACACCACTGGAATAGGTCACATAGGACCTGAAGCAAAAAATTGTGATTGTGCATAGTTCATGTGGGAAGCCCTCCAAAGAGATCAATTTTAAATGGTTAGCTTCCCATATTTACATATCATGACAAGTAGTTAACATTGGGGGGGATTTTTTTTTTTTTTGG
>NC_056559.1:7445289-7461292 GCF_013358625.1 Macadamia integrifolia
GATAGATATATTTTGAAGAAAAATGTAAGTAAGAACAGGAACTACTAAATTAGGAAAAAATAAATTGGAAACATCATACATATATATATATACATCAGCTTCCTTTCCACCTATAGCGAGCAAAAGTATTTCGTATACAACTAAACATGAATTTGTGAGGGAAAGGCCACTTCCTGCAATGTGTATACAAAAAAACACGATACTGCCAATTCCCATGTGTTCCAAAGAGGTTAAGTGAACACCCGGTTTTCTTCACCCAGCAACCAACCACTCTTTCTTATTACCCCAGCCACTGCCCCCAGATTTGGAAAAAGAAGGGTTTGATTTGATGTTAGCATTTAGTGTAAGTAGTCAAATGAGATCAGTCTTACACTTCCGTTGTCAGGTTACTCGGCACACGTTTTAGTTGTAATATATGTGTTCTCAGACTACAATCCTTCACCTGTTATCAAAGTTCAATTAACAGTTTGGCACTGGGTTCAGATTTCTATCAAAAAAAAGAAAAAAAAGAAAGAAGGTTGATAGCCAGAAAGCTTTACCTGCAGAGCTGCTAATGTAGACAAGAGATCTCTACATTGATCAAGCAAAGCCCTCTCTTGTGCAGTCAAATTCGCAAGTTCAGCAGCCAAGTAATTCACTTCCTCCACCTATGAAAATGACTTTTTTAGGCATCAACAAGGCATCAACAAGCAAGCCAAGATTGAAGCAATAAGCTGATAAAAAGGTAATGGATGTGATTCTTAGGTGCATGCGAAGGAAAAAAAAAATCCATTGGTTACTTTTACCCTTTCTATGGTAAAGTAATCTTCATATATAAACATAGACAAATACCATAGTCAACTAGCTCAACAAAGCCCATTGCAGAATAAAATGAAAACCGCTCCAACAGGTCACAGTTACAAGTCAACTAAGTAGCAATTATTGTCTTTCATACAACTCAACTCGGCCTTATCCTAATTAAATAAATAGGTTGGCTACAAGTATCTCCTTTCTCCAACAGCTCTATTTAAAGATACACACTTGTCATTTCTTTCTCCACAAAGCAATACATCTCTTTCCTCACCACTTCTCAAGGATCATTTTAGGCCTACCCCTGGCTCTTTTAGCTCTTCCAATCTGAATCATATCACTGCTCTTTATTGGAGCATTCAAAGGTCTCTGTTGTATGTGTTGGCGAAACCTTAAAACAAAATGTATTACCGTTAATTTGTTCATTTCTTATTGACACCCCTTAAGGAGTCAATTAATTTGTAACTCTACTTTTTCCTTTCTAGTACAACCATTTTTTTTTCCAATGAGGGTAATTCCTATCATTTCAACATGTAATAAAAAATGTGCGAAGGCAATGACAGCTTTTGAAAATGTCAATGTCAAGTCACTTCAAATTATTTTGAAAACCCTTTTATACCTGATTTAAAAAAAAAAAAAAAAATTGGGAATATAACAAGGGACAATCAAAATAAGGTTTACAAGTTCTAAATACACCAATAGATGTGTCATTTAGTCAGTCACTTTTTTGTTTTACCACTCATCCATCTCAACATCCTCATATCTGCTGCATTAAGGTTGTTTGTATGCTGATCTTCATTGCTCAATATTCAGTGCCATACATCAATTGGTCGTATAACTATCATATGAAAATTCCATTGAGTTTTAAATTAATACATCGATCACGCGACACTCCAAACACATCTCTCCACTTCATACACCCTGCTCTAATTCTTTATGCAACATCATCTTCTATTTCTCTTTTTTGTTTATGATTGAACTTAGGTACCTAAAATTTATCACATTGCAATATCTCTCAATTCTCAGATTCACTACCCCACTTTCCATCCTATTGTTACTAAAGTTACTCACCATATACTCTATTTTTGTTCAAATTATTTTAGAACCTTTTGATTCCAAGGTGGATCTCCATAATTCCAACTAGGCATTAATCTCTGCTTTTGTTTCATCCACCAATACTGTTTCATCAGTAGAAACATACACCAAAGGACCTAATCTTGAATGTCAACAATCAGCTCATTTATGACTAGCACAAACAAATACGGGCTCAAAGTTAATCCATGATGTAACCCAATTGTTATGGGAATTCACTACCTTGCCCGTCTTAGTTCCTACACTTTTCACCATTCTACATATCTTTAATTATATCCACATATTTACTCGAAACATTTTTTTTTCTCTATACCTGCAAATCAAATCTCTAGGGACTCTCACAAAAAAATTCCAAGTCAATGAACACCAGATGGAGATCTTTCTTTAATTCTCTAAATCTTTCCATTAGTCTCCTAAGCAAATATTACCGCTTCCGTTGTTGATCTTCCTGACATAAAACAAATTTGGTTATCCGAAATATTAGTTTCTAGTCTCAAGCGGGTATAAATTACTCTTTCCATAATTTTATAGGATGACTCATAAGTTATTTAGCAAATAGGCAATAAACCTTAGAATATGGGAAAACCATTATGCCTATCGAAATAGAGAACTCAAACTAGGATCAAACATATATCAGCTATTAGAGACATGATGGTAAGAGAGCCACGACATCAATAAATATTTGTATGAATAAGGTAAATAATTGATGTCAAGAAGCTTGACCCCATAAAAAATATTTAGAAGAAACCTGCCAATCAATAAATGGCCGTTGGCTACGCTTGTTAATTGACATGCACATCTTGCCACTTCCAGCAAGGCCACACATCTTTAAACTTTTAAAGCTCCAATGTAGAGTGGTATGGGATGATCATATTTTTTTACAGACCCTACTTCATTCAAGAATGAGATGTAGCAGCCACTGTCTAGGTAGGTTTGTACCCATGCTCCTGTGCTATGGTAGGTAAAGATCTCAATTCCTCTTAGGATGAGCATGCTATAAGTCATCATCCAACTGATTCTTTCCAAAGTTCAGTCCATGCTTCCTCCTTGTGAACAGTACTCATACTGCCCCCAAGTGGGGGACAAAGTTCAGATAGCATTTGAAACCTGGTTAGTTCATAATCCTATTTTAATCTAGCTAGCTAAAGTACAAAATATGCTACTTCCAATTAATGACACTAGTGCTAAACATGCTAGAATTCTTTTGATAAGCAGGTATGGGCACCGAAATCCACCACATCATAAAAAGAAAAAAAAAAAAAAGAAGCAACCCAGGGAATGAGTCTTCTACTACTGCAAAGTCTAGAAGGGGCAAATGTATGCAGCCTTACCCCCTGCTTGCATGAGAGGATGTTTCCAAATTTCGAACATGTGACCCACATGTTGCAATAGTGTAACTTTAACCGTTGCACCACAAGCTCGCCCAAATCCATCTCATCATATGGTCAACAAATTTTTTTTTGGGGGGGGGGGGGGGTGTGTGGGTGGCAATTCCCAACATGACTCGCAACCTGACACAAACATTGACACAACAGCTCTTGCGGTTCTTGCTTTGGGTTGATCTTCTGGGTCACCACTAAACACATGGTTCAAGTCTTGGTTCACTTAAAGGCTAAAGTACACAAAATTTGTGGGCTAATTATGGGGGGTTTATTTATTTGTTATTCAGTATTGTGGTCAGGCTCAGATACTGAATATTAAATTCCACATCTGATGTCACAGTTTACTGTTTTAATTTAGTTTACTTATTAAGGAGTTCCATTTTCTTGTTTGTTTTTCTTCTACAAGAGTTTGGTTAGTTAGCAACTCTTCCAAAAGCAGCCTGCGGCTAGAGGAAGTTTCGTTACTTATCTGGATTACTTATTTGGTAGTTAAGTCAGTCCAGGTCACTCCTTATACTGTCCATGCAAGGGGGAAGTTTCTTTGTCTTTTCATTATTATTTTATTCAGTTAAGGATATTGCCACATCAGTCCATCGATTGGCATGTGTAGAGTTCTATCTTGTCTAGTTTTCAGTCTTATTTAAAGCAATGTAGACCTAAGGCCACCCCCACGATAGAATGAATAAAAATTACTTGATTTAATTAATATTGAGGTAAGAGGGAAGGCCTTGGTGCAATGGTAAGGCTGCTCCATTGTGACCTAGTGGTCGTGGGTTTGAACCAAGAAACAGCCTCTCCACAAAGCGGCAGGAGCCTTGTGCACTAGGTATACCCTTTTTTTTTTTTTTTTTTTTTTTAAAGTTAATATTGAGGTTGTTGCCTCTCTTGCTTTCTATCCTCTCCATCACACCAATGATCCTCTCTCTCCTTTTTCCCTCCACACGATTGCATTTTCTAGTTCTCTTCTTTCTTCTCCCTCTTTTTCTCCTTCTCTTCCATCAATCTAACCCACTACTAGCAAATCCTCCAATTGAGCTGCATCAACTTGGTATCAGAGCCAAACTTGACCATGGATCCATACGACAGGTATCTTTTCTTTCAAGAATATCAAGTGAATCTGGAATGCTTGCGAATAGTTAATGAGCATCTACACGAGTGTTGGCAAGTTGAGCAACTATGACAGTCAACCACTGCCCACATTTGAATATTTGGAAGCTTCCTTTTACAAGCTGATGTCAGTTGTTGAAAAGTGGATGAAAGAACAAGAAGGTGATCCAGTGACTGAAGATCAAGTTGAAGAAGTAAACAACACTGACTGAGATTGATGAGATTAACGAACATATTCTAATTGAAGACACTCGATTTGATGTTGTTTCTAAGGAGATTCCAGCCATTGAATTTATTCTTCCTCCACAAATTGTGGAGTTGAGATAATTTACTATTGCTGATTTTTATAAGAACTGTTGGATCGGCATCAAATCAAAGCAGGTGTTTGATTATGCCGATAAAGTCGTGATGATCCTCTCGTTCTACAAAACTTGAGGGCAACTTTTTTCAAACAAGGGGGAATAATGCAAGAGCATGATAACAACAGCTCTCCTGGCTCTAGATTTGGGTTGATTTTCAGGTTCACTACTGAACCATGGTTCAAGTATTGGTTCATTTACAACACACAAAGTATGCACTAGTTATGGGGTTGATTTTCTTCTTTATTTGTCATTCAGTCTGGCAGCCAGGCTGGGATACTAAATATTAAATTCCATATCTGATTTGAGTCTCAGTTTCCTGTTTTAATTTAGTTTCATTGATAGTTTAGGGAACTCCGTCTTTTCCCTTGCAAGAGGTTCCCTACTCTTGTTTGTTTGATTTTTGCCCCATCAAGAGTTTGGTTAGTTGGACTAAGGCACTCTTTAAATCAACCTGCAGCTGGAGGAAGTTTCCTTATTTATTGATTCACTTGTTACATAGTTAAGTTAGCCCAGGTCACTTGTTTTGCTGTCCACACGTTCGAGAAGTTTCTTTTACCTTCTCCTTATTATTTTAATCTGTTTAGGATACTGCCACATCATCCCATCTAATGGCATTTGTAGAGATTTATCTTGTTTTAGGTTTTAGTCTTATTTAAAACAAGGTAGGCCCCAAAGGCCACCCCACAATTGTGGGGATGGAAATTAGTTGACTTAGTTAATATTGAGGTTGCTGCCGCTTTCTCTCTTATCTCTCTCCTCTTTCCCCTCCCCACGATTGGGTTTTCTGGTTCTATTATTTCTTCTCCCTCTCCTCCTTTTCTTCCATCATCCTAAATACCTAACCCACCACCGGCAGATCCTACAATCGATCTACGTCACACGAGAGTTACAAGGATTGTATTGATGGAAATTCGACACGAAGAAAATTTGATACAACACAACACGACCAGTAAATAAATGGTTGGGTTAGAGTTGAGGGTATGTGACATGTTTCACCAGTTCGACTCAATGACTTTTTTCATATTAGTATATGTAATTCATATAATACTTCAACGTTGATGAAATATATAGCTTGTTTTAATTTATGTATTCTATGCATTAGTCTTGAAATTCAAGTCTTCTATTGCCATTTTCACACCTAAAACAACACATATGACAGCAACTCTACACTATCCAAATGACCCATTGGCCTAAGGTTGCCACAATACTAACATGATATATTGAAAAGTTATGGTAAGCATGGTCCGAAATGTCAAATTTTTTGTGAAATAAATCATTGCAAATAACATGGAATACCATCTTTCAGTGAAAATTTTGGGTGCGAAGACTGAAATATTGCATCATAGTTTGACCAAAACAATACAAACCTCACATATATGGTGAGATTTCATCTCATTTTGTCAAAATTTCACCTTTTTTTGCCTACTCATCTGCAAGGTTTGGATTTACTACAAATCCAGATTTTTGGCCAGTCTTTAAATCTTTTGCTGGATCAAGGCTATGTGGTCCATGGATCGAAAACACAGCAATATCTCGCCGAAATCTCGGTGTCTTTTTTTCTTTTTACCAAAAACGAAATTGCAGACGAAACACGAAAAGACACCATTTTGATCATTTTGCCGAAATTTCAATCATTTCATTTCGAAATTTCGCCCATATCGGCCTTAAAAAATATATATATATATATATTTCATCTTCGGCCTTTAGCCCCCCCCCTCCCCAAATGGCAAAGTGAAAAAAAGGGAAATAGTACACTGTCTGAACCACCAAAACCAAAAAGAAACGAGTTCTTGAACTTTGTTGTGGTCTACTCCAAAGCATCAATTTCAATCTTTTGGTGGATATGAGCAACACTTGTGCAAAATTCAAATCTGAAGGTAAACCTTTTTTTAGTTGAAACTATTTTTTTTGTATATATATATATATATATATATATATATATTGGTTGGTGTTCAATTTTTGTATATACGCTTGTTGACAATGTATCATGAATTTGTAACGTTAAATAGTTTCACAGTGATAGATGTGAAGTGTTCTCTAATTTTATGGTTCTTTACTAATGCTTATTAATGTTGTGTGCCTTATGCCTAAATTATCCATATAATAAGTAATAAAAGAGAAAGGATAGAATAGTTTATGCTATACACTAAGGCACCGTTTGATAACATTTATGCTGTTTCTGTGTCTAGAAACAGCAGAAACAATTTTCTTTTCATAAACGAATTTTTTGGTGTCTGATAATCTGTTTCTGGAATTGTTTTTTGCAGCTTTTTATATATGTTCCCCCTCAATCCCGAAAGAAAAGTATTTTGATCTTCTCATCACCTTCCTGAATCCAAAAGACCTTCAAATTCTAACAATGGTGGAAGCCCTCGTGACCTTTATCCTTCAGAAATGGTCTGACAAATCCAGCACCAGCCACCACTTCTAAAGGGAGCCATTGAAGACATATAGTGGTAACAAGGAGAGCTCCAGCCCCTGAAAACTTTCCTCAACGACACAGAAAGAAGGGTAAGAACCAAAAGAGATGAATCAGTGGCTTCATGGGTTCGATTACTCAGATGGGGGTCTTTGAATCCAAAGACACCATTGATGAGTTCAAGGTCAAAACATAGTTGCAGAGCCACATTGACCATGGTAAATTCCTAGGTTCTATGGAAGCCATGAACTTCAATCCCCAGCAACGATTCAGTAATCGATTCATGAGGGTCCGGGAGAGAATTGAAAGAAATCCACAAAGGAATCGATGAATGTGGATTTAAGGTTTCCACCAGCAAAGTGAAAGTTGGTGTATTCCTTCTCGTTTCCCTAGAGAACCTTCACACTTTGGAGATCCGCCGGGTAAAGTAAATACAGGGTTGGGAGACAACTTTTTATCGGGGGTTCATCGATTTTTTGGCCCACAAGTTGTTTCAAGAAACAGAAAAACAAGTCTAACTTGTTTCGACAAACCCGTTTCTAGACATAGAAATAAACATAAATTTCTATTTATGTTTCAAATAACAAGTGAAATGAAACTGGTTTATCAAACAGTTTTTGGGCTGTTTTTCCATTTCTGAGCACAGAAAAACGGAAAAACATGTTTCTGAAAACATTATCAAACTTAGTCCAACAACCTGGTTCTAGATCCAAACTACCACCTTGAGTGTTATTTGTTTATTTAATTTTCTCAATCTAATGATTCAAACAAGTGTAATAACGCTTGTACGTAAACCAAGACATGAAACCACTACTTGTGATTGTGAAGGGAGAGAAAATAGACAGAACAATGAGAGAAGGAGAGTAATCTGAACCATGATTAGATTCAGCGTGAATTCTACCGTGGTTTAACCCTTTATATATAATAGCAATGAATTAGACTCTTAGTAGGAAACCTACTAAAGGTAGATGTCTAATTACAAGTAAGGAAAGGAATAAAAGACAATAACATACTCTAACAATTCTAAGACGACACACCAATAAAATACCGCAGGGTACATATCTTAACACTCCCCCTCAAACTAAATCATATATATCAATGGAACAACAAGAATATATATTAACTACAGATCCAATCTTGAACATATATAGCAGTTGTGGACGCCATTAAGCACAGAGAACTTCATTCTGGTAGCAAAATCAGCACACCAGTCATTAGTGGTAGTAGCAGAGACAAATTTCGTGTCGAATAAACCAAGCCAGTAATGAACAAAATAAGCAGTAGTTCTCCCCCACCCCTGGGGACCTCGCACATGCGGGAGCCTTGTGCATAGGCCACACCCTTTTTTTTTTTAGTAACGAACAAAATAAGCAGTAGAGTACACCAACCGCAATCCAAAATATCATAGCAACATCATAAGCCCTTCTCTAAGAAGGCAGGTAGTAAGTAGTAATCTTCCCAAAGATGAAAGATAAAATTGCAAATATCAAGGTGTTCAAAAGAACACAAAAAAACAATGTAGAAATAATGTGATTAGATATCTGATTAGTACAGATCAGATGCACTTATTAGCCCCAAACAGAGGTAAAAAATAAAATTGCAGCATAGATTACTGCAAACCACTGATAAAAGAGCAGTATAGGTTACTGTGAACCAAGTAGCAACATAAGGTTGCTGGGAACTGTAGCAGCATAAGGTGGTTCGGGACCACATCTTATTGCTGAATACCACAAGTACAACCATCTTCATAAGACCTTTTGTTGTTGAGGACACGAGTAGACGACACGAACATATAATAATAGTCTTCAAATAAGTAGATGACATTTTGCTAATGACATGAGTAGATAATAACTCCAAACTCCACCTCACGTGTAACACTACACATGGACAAATATTGCGAAGAACGCAATGAATGATAATCCATCATCATATCGAAGCAAGAATCAAAATCACATAAACTCCATACCAAAAATAGCGGTAGCAAATAGAATCCAATATAGGCTATATTTAAACAAATTTGAGAAAATAATCTCCAATAATAATAACAACAAATATCATTCCTTACAAGTACCATCTTCGAAAATTTGCATCTCCAAAATGATGTGATCCAAGGCCCACCAAAGCAATAAAATTGCAAATATACAAGACCAATGGAAATTCTGTAAATTCTGGCCACTTATGGGCCCACTCAAGCAAGAAAAGACTCAAATCAAGTGTTTAGTGGCAAAATCTTAAATATTTTGAAGTACATAAGAATAATGGAAGCATTGTAAATGAACTGAAATTCATAATAGGGTAGCAGTACCATAATTTAAAATTCCATTATAAGCCAAGGCCAAGGGAACAGTAAACTTGGAATCGTCAAGAAAATAAGGGTAAAAGGTAATAAACGTAAAAAGGAAGGATAATAAATTAGAGGTGGTAGGGAGAGGCAATTATGGGATAAAAAATATAAAGATGAAGACACCATGATATGTAGTTGTCTTCAATAGGAATAGGCTTTAAAAGGAGGTTGCGTGACTGTCTTTAACCTCTTGACAGTCATGTAACCTTCAACCGACAGCAGCAAGGGTTGGGGATGGTAATTAAGGCAGAACGACAGAGCCGAAGGAGTGGAAATACGAACAACAGCGAAGATTCAGGTGGTTAAGACTGCCAGAGAAGCACCAGAGACCTCAATGTTGATGCGGCAGCAGCAAGTGCTTATGATTGCAGCAGCATCTACCATGATAGAAGAAGAGGACCAATCAGCAGGGTGTTCTTCGATCAGCAGTATATCAATCTTCTTCTTGGATCAACAGTAGTAGCAGGTTAGAGAATGATTTCCTTCAGGTATGATCTCCATACGAATACATCAATCTTCATCAGTATATGAAACCCTAGTTCTTCATCTTCTATCAAATAGGCTTTCACCAAGAGAAAAGGACAGCATAGGTGGCTGTACACCAAAAACCAGAACCTAGAACGACTCTCAAAACAAATCAAGAACATAGCAGATACTGCTTACAACTCTGATACCATGTAAGTAAAACAAGACCTAAAACTAGTACCCACAAGAGAGAGAAAGAGAAGAAGGAGAGTAATCTCCATGATAGATTCAGTGTGTATTCTATACGTGGTCTACCTCTTTTTATTTATAATAGCAAAACAATAGACTCTTAGTAGGAAACCTACTAAGATTAAATGTCTGATTACAAGTAAATAAAGAAACAAAAGACAATAACAACTCTAAGATTCAACATAAAACTCTATGACTTAACATATACCATGATAGGTACACTCCCCCTATTGTGGTCAATGCCACTCCAACATAATACTGCAGTATATACATCTTAACAATAACAACAACTGCTTAGTGCAGTTGGTGAGCTGTGGTGTGTATAAAACCCATGCTCACTAGGAGGTCTCGAGTTCGAGTCTCCTAGCTGTTACCTACTTCCCTCCCTACCTATCAAAAATATATATATATATATATATATATCTTAACAATGCTTAAATAGGCACTCCATGAAGTTTCAGGACAAAATTAAACTTTTCGGGGTGCACAATGGCCATTTCTGTTTTTCACCGAAATAAACCAAATTTTGGTGAGTTTGGCCATTTCATGAAAACATCAGTTTTAGCAAAGAGTGAAACCCCACTGATATCTAAAATTTTGTACCCGGATAGTGGGTTGACACGAACACAACCTGTTAATAAATGGGTCGGGAGACTTTGACATGATTAAGAAATGGGTCGGGTAAGGTTGAGGCAACTTTGACACAACCTAGCATGACGCATAGCCACCCCCTAGTCAACGAGGACACATAATAGAATAGAGATTGTGTTCTCAACACGTGAAGGAGAGTGGTGAATCCAAGGTCAACATATCTAATTTAGGAGATTTTCAGTCTCTTTGTTCTCAACACATAAAGGAGAATGTTGGCAGACATTGTATATACTATCATTTTTGTCCTAGGTCAACATATCTACAGAAGACATTGTTCTGTTGCCTAAACATTTAGACCTAAGTTTTCTATTATGGACCATGTCATCCAAGCACATTATATCACTGCAATACCAAAATTGCTCAACTAGTGACTGAAGACAGCTGTTACTATCATAAGAACTGCTCTGGTTGGTGATGACAAGAAAACATATCCCAAACAGTAAATCTTTCTCCTCTGGAAATCATAAAACTGTAGAAGATAATCTATACACTACTTGGTTCCCATAACCTTGTCCTAGGAAGTTGATATAAGACTATTTGCATCAACCTGACAGTACCCAGACTGTATGTTTCAGAGGAGCAATAAAATTCAAAGAGACATGAGCCAACAAGGAGCGCAATTCAGAGGAATAGAGGAGTGCACCTTTGATAGCAAAGAGCATATAGAGGATGCCATAGCCTGCATCACATCAACTGCTGAACCAACAGCATCCTTCACATTTTGAATATCTGCCTATTTAACAGAAAAAAATAGTAATAAATAAATAAAATCTTAATGAAGCCCCATTTTCCCAACATTGCTGAAAATTTGAGATACATTGCTCATTTTATTAATGTCAAGGTCCATACCTTTGCACCACCAACAACTGGAAGGCGGAGAGTGCTAGCCTTCAATGCTTCAATAGCTCCTGATACAGAACTAGAATGGTCCCTGTCCAGAAGAGCCCACTCTTCCAAATATGTCATCTGTACCCAAGTCCAACAATCTTCAGACATTAATCATTCAAGAAATGAAACAAGACAAGTTTAAATTACAGCAGGTAAAGTGACAAACCCATTTATATACAGTAAAATCTCTTTTTCTGCTAAAAATATAGTAAATCTCAACTCAGATTATAAGAAAAATAATGTGCTGGAAAAATGGGAAAGGTGACAGTCTGAACCATTAAGAGAAGCTTCCCCCTTTGAGTTTATTCTACAGCTAATCAGCTATAGCCTTCTTTGAAAAATCATGAACAGTTTCTGTAGGTTGAGAAACTTTTTCGAATAAATATAGAATAAGGGGAACATTTAAATACGTTTGAATCTTTATCGGGTCTTAAGAATCTACTTTCTTAAAATCAGCATTCATTCATTAAATAATCCATTGGAGGCAGCGGATTGAGAGAGCTCCAGCCAGATCAATACACAAGCCACCGTTCTACACTGAAACAGAAAGGAGCTGATTATTCTACTTCTACAATTGACTACTAAAGGTTCATTAAGAATCATAACAATAAGCCCCTTTGTGAAAAAGATAGATGGCTCATCATTCCTGTTTTAGCAAAAGTCCAAGGTGGTGTGGGAACCAAAATTCAAGCAAGCAACCAGGGAACCTAGTACCCTGGTTCTTCATTATGTATGGGCAAGATCCTCGGGGTGAACTGCCTCAACCATCTATAGGGTACTGATGATGAACCTATGAACTGTAATAATATCTAGAAAGATATCCACTCATTCATTTCAGTTTTACTAAAAGCATAGAGCATTTCACACTATACTAAATGGATTAATGGTTGAGGGAATGCAAGCTTTTTGATGATTAAAGGAAGGTCTTTCAAAATGATTCTTTTGCTTGAGCCTTGATGTCGAGGGTTTGAAAAGGACAGAAAAATCAGGATCATGCATCTATAAGCAAAATTAGCCACACAATTTTATTTGGAAATTGAGCTCAAGTTATTGAGGAGATGGATTTTCAAGACTAATTTCTTTGAGATATTAAAATTGATTGGCAAGTGATCAACGAACAGAATTTTTTTCATATGAAATATTTTTAATGGAAGCACGAACAAAAAAGAGAGCACTATTCTCTAAGAAATTTGGGAGTCTGGACCATCAGCATTCTTGCTTGGAAACATTAGGACCACAATTTCAGTGGAAGCAATTCTTACTAAACGCATAAAACAAGAGAGCCAAGACCCAATGAGAAGGGGCTAATTACCTAATAAGCCTCGTAAAGGGACAAGCAAGAGGCCAACTTGCCCATTAGAGGCCCTCTCATGGGGAGGAAGAGCATTGGATTGCATGACGATTCAACATAGTTAACCAAAGAAAAATATTTCAAACCCTCAGCGTGATGATAGATATCCAAGAGCACTTATGATTTCTATATGTTGGAACAGGTCTAGAGCCACACTATGTTCCTTATGTTATGAAATAGGATTAGTTAATACGACCAGATACCAAAGTTAAATTTTTGCGCAGCAGTGTCAGTTTTATATGGAAATAGATAAAAAAAATTTGGATTTTATTTTTTGGCGTCCATTTTTGGTTTTAACAATTACTATGCTTAAAAACTTGGCCAGCCAACTGCTTTAGGATGGGTCACCTAATTTCAGTCTGACTTCCATTTTCTTGGTCGATGTTTGAATCTAATTTATGGGTTATGAATTGGGAGAAGAATTAGGAAATCCCATTTGTCATAGGATTTGGACTGGGCAACAACTATACATTACCCATTCAGCCACACAAATTTAATAATTAATAAAGTGTTCTTGTTTCCCCTTAAGAGCTTAGTGATGCAGATTCATCACCAAAATAGGCTTGTTTTATTAGGAATAAGCCTAGGATTGGATTCCACACATATCGGGCCTTTGATCCCATGTGTTTTGAGGGTAATAGGCCACACACGGGATCAAAGGCTTATTTTGTGGCCTATTACCCTCAAAACACATGGGATCAAAGGCCCGACATGTATGGAACCCAACCCTAGGCTTATTCCTAATAAAATAGGCCTATTTTGGCGATGAATCTGCATCAGGATGACATCTCCACTAACTGAGGTAGAACAAGGATTTGCAAGGCCAAACTAATCCCAAACTGCAGGATACTTATCAAAGAACAAGCAATACCCAAAGTAGAACAGCAACACAAAGCAACTCAAGATTAAAAGGGAAAACCAAGTCTATAACAGCCAACCGATTACAGAACTGCTAAGAATCTGTGAACATAACTAACAATAGATGATAGGGCCTTAATAGAGACTTTAAGAGGCCTAAATCCAGTCGATAATATGATCCAACACCTAAAGCAACCAACAGAAATCAAGGAACGTTTTTTATTTCAAATCTGGGCAGAATAGGTCAACAAAAGACAAAATTGGGGAGATTTCTAATATCTCCCAATTGGCTGGTCAGAATTGGACCAGGTATGGATCGAAGGTAGTACTAGGTGGGAGGGAGGTTCAATCCAATTTTCAGCCACAGAGGATGGCTGAAAGTGTTTCAGGCAGCAGGGGATCAATAGAAAGCTAAGAAGATTTCCTGAGCAGAACAGTGGATGAAGATGACATCAACCACCTGTAGATGGTTGCAGCAACAGTAGATTCTTGACTAATTAAGTGGAGAAGAAGATGAGCAAAGGAAAAGGACCTCTCGGGTTTCATACTGCAGAGAGTCAATTGGATCAAACACCTATTCCATGAGCCTTGATCGAACACAAGACAACTCTTCATGGAGAAGACAATAGCAGCAACCACTAATTTGTCTATCAAAATCATTCCGAGCTTTAGGAGCCTCCTCTTCTTTATTTATAATGTTGACGGGAGAGGAAATTACAATATCAAAGGTTCCCTCAATTTGGTCTCCTAATACGGTACTTACTAAAAACAAAAATTAGAAACTAACTGAAATTAGAAAATAGCTGAAAAAGGAAACTAACTACTGAGGACTTGACTCAACTAATAACCTGAGTCCTAAGAAAATAAATATAACTTGAATCAAACCCAACTAAAAAGAAAACAAACTAGTAATCTCGTATGCAACCTTAAAGCCCCTCTTTTTTAGGCCCATAAAAGTGGCCTATTACACTCAAAACACATGGAATCAAAGGCCCAACATGTATAGAACATAACCCTAGGCTTATTCCTAATAAAACAAGCCTATTTTGGTGATGAATCTCATCATTTAGACTACAACTTTGTTGATCAACAAGACCTTTTCAATATGTATTCCCTCAAACCCCAAGTCCAACTTTTTAGTGTTTGTGTTTTTAGGAAGTACTTTTGTAAGTTAATAACGTGTTTGGAAGAAAAAAACACTTTTTTAAAGCGGAATAGAGAAGATGAGATGTGAGATGGAGAGAAGACCCTAAGTTCAACTTATAGTTCTGAGATTTCCCAGTTTCGAGTAGGGTTGAAACAAGACCATGGGTCGAATTGAAAATTTTACTTGTTCCAACCAGTTTTAACTTAAAGTTTGAAGACAATCCCAACCTTTGGTTTTTTTTTGTGCAAAGTGGCCTCTCAAGAATCGAACCCTAGCATTTGCCCTACCAGCCTGAACCTTTTACCATTGCTCAAAGCAATCGCCCCTAAGAAGGCTTCTCAATTACATGTAAAAGAAATTCACAATCTCTAATCCACCAATTCGATGTTATCTAAGAGTTATTGATGCAATTCAAAAGAACAAGTTAAGGCCAGCAGCAAACTAGGCCATCAAACTGGACCAAGAAAGGACTAATATGTAAACCCAAATATTAGGGATTTAAGTCCTATACGGGATTTTTTTTTTTTTGGGTTTAGAATAGTTTCTACTTTGCAGAAGACTTAAGTTGTACGGGATTAAAGCCAAGCTATCCATTGTTACTTCTACTTGTATCAGACACCGAGATAGGCTAGGCTGGGAAACCTTATTCGATACGATAGGACAGGTAAACAAAGCAAGGCCCGGGTCGAGCTAGTTGTGGAAGATAATTCCTTAGTGAATCGATTCCCCAAGGAACAAGCATATTGTTGTCGCTTGGAATCTCCCCCCTCTCTTTATAGGTTCATCCCTCTTGTCCTTGATGTATTGGCCTTCTGTGTATTTCGCATATTTTTTTCTCCCCCTTGCGCCTGTTGCATTTTTTCTTCTCTTCGGTACTGAATTGAATTATATTATTCACC
>NC_056559.1:7461341-7467500 GCF_013358625.1 Macadamia integrifolia
GAAGACAACCTAAATTCAGATCATGGGTTTGTTCCCAAAACCCTTATTTCTGTTTTGCCAAAGGTACCCTTTCCTTTTATTCCTCTTTGTCTACTTCACACTCCCCTCCAAGTTTTACCCTAGTCAATAAATTAAAAACCTTTTGATGTCCTTTCTTGTTTTATTCCTTATCAACCCTTTTAAATTCTGCTTTATTATAAAATTGCCATCCTTCTTTGGAAACTGGAGGTTATTACAATATTGCCATTGAATCTTTAATTTGAGTTATCTATTATTCGGGAGGTCCACAAGTGATCCAAATCAGGTTTTCAAACCCTGGATCCACAACAAACACACCCACTACCAATGGTTCGAACAATTTGTTAAGCTTATGCTTGCTGATTTCTATGAGATTCTGAACTCCTCTGTTGTGAGATGCAGTGAGACCCTTTGGGGGGTGCCACATTGGACTGGTGAGATGCTAGTAAAGTTGATGTACATAAGTCACTTAACGGGCTTATTTCATTGCAAATAAGCCTTGGGTTGGGTTATGTATGTATTGGGCCTTTGATCACATGAGTTTTCTTTGTAATGGACCACTTTAATGGGCCTAAAATATGGGTAGAAAGTAGGAAAACGGGATTTAATTCATTAGTTTAGTTAGAGTCCTATTATGAGTCTATTTCATTTGTTATTTCAGTTTTCTAGTCAGTTCAGGTTTCCCTATTAGTGTATATTGAAGTTCTAGTCTAGTCCTATTTGGAGTCCAACTCCTATTATGTAATGTCTAGTCCTACTTGGAGTCTAATTGCTAGTTAGGTTATGACTGCTAGTTTGCCCTCTTTATATAGAGGAGCTAATGTAATCTAATTACACAGATTTGAAGAATGATGAATTGAGTTAATGTTTGAGAGCCTTCGGGCCGTAAGTGATTCTTCCCCTCCCCCTTCTTTATGTGATTTCTCTCCCTCCCCGGTTGAATTTATGCAATATCTGATTGTGTGATCCCTTCCTTTCCCTTCTCAATCCTCCATCGGATTCTCTTTCTTTTCTTTTTTCTCTTATTTTTTGTTTTATTCATTCTTTCCGTTCCTAAATTTGGTTTATATTGAATTTAGTAAATATCCTGCTTGGGATAGGATCACTTGTGATTCAATCTTACATTACAAGTTCTAGGTGAGAAGTCTGGTTCATGCTCTACATCTTCTATCCTATATCTTCTTCTCTTTTCCCCATCAATTCTTATAAGTGATAGCAGTGTCCTGCCATAATTTGAACCTTGTGGCAGCACCATTCTTTGCCTTGTTTCTAGAATTCCTCTTAGTTACTATTTTGCACAACACTTGCTTTTATGATTAGTGGATGAGCCTTGGCGCAACGGTCAAGTTGCGCTATTACAACCATTAGATTGCATGTTCAAAACATTGAAAGAGCCTCTCCGCGAAGCTGAGAGGATTGTACCACTAGAAATAAAAGAGAAATCTAGATGCAACCCAGGTGGGGAAGACATATAAGCCTTACCACAAACCCCAGTTAGAAGAATTCAACTCTTACTGTTACACAAAAGGTTACCAAATACCAATTAGATACCTTTACATTTCATTTTATTGATTCCTATGTTGACTCATAATCCATATGACCCAAGTCATAGAGATGGACTAGATGATTCCAGTTAGTTAGATATATTGATAGTCTCCCAGTGGCCACTTGGACCTCTGCCTGGCTGCCCTAGGCATGAAGAATGAGTCTCACACTATTTCCATGTTCCTGCTTCAAAATTGCATACATCAACCTATGTTTGTTAATCATTATCCATTCATACATAGCACTGCAATGTAATACCTTGATTCAAATACTTTCGGGATCCTGATAATGGATCACAAATAAAAAACAGGCTGAAAGTGGCAGAAAGGGAATAGAACAAAGTACTTAAGGAACAATATAATGTGATCCCATAACCAAAGGGCTAGAGTTTCATCTGAAAAAAAATCTTGGAGGCACTATCATCTTCATGAAAAATATAACAATCGACAAGAATGAAGCAATGAGTCTTACCTGTCCTTTAAGGATGGAAGTTAGCTTCAAATTCTGCCTCTGCAATTGTAACTTGATCTTTTTAACTGTGACAGAATTGCGCAGTTCTGAGGTAGTTACCCAGGCATTACATAGATTTTTCTGGTATAAAAAACAAAGAGACAAAATGGTTGAACATAACCAGTTCCATCAATATAAAATATTTAAGAAAAGAAAAAAGAACAATTCCTAACCAGAGCAATTGGCAAAATTTTCTTAATGCAAAAGCAGCAAACAATGCCAGTATGCAAAAAGAGTTGGAAGCAATGAAATTTTGTGATCAAAAGATGGAAAAATTGCCAGAAAAATGCAATAGCAGACATAGAAAGCTGCATAACTCTAAAAACTTTCAGCCAATCGCAGTACTGCACAGAATCTTCTTTCTTTTTGAATAAAAGGGTTACAGGCAAGCACTTTGCAACACTTGGGTAAACCTAGGCAACCAGTATACCCTGTGAAATATTGGATGATTAGACAATGATGCAGTCACTGGGGGTCCTTGCTAGGCGGCAACCTCCTAGACTTTATCCATGGGGAGATACAGAGAGGAAGCCACTCGACACGTTAAATGCAAAATACTAAATATAAAAATCTGATCTGCATTCTGTAAAAGCAATTACTGGAAGTTACCTTTCAAATGATGTAGTTTTTAACTGGAACAATCTCCGTTGTTATCTGCATCTTTGCAGTATTAAACTCATCCAGTGTTGTTTGTTTAAGGGAATTCGGGACAGCATTTGGAACAGCATTCAAGATGTCCAAAATACATTGGTGTACGCACAAGGGGCAAAAAAGTTAAGAGTTCAGAAAAATGGCCATTTACACCTTTCAGAACATTGGGACGGCAGGATTTCGGGTCGGGTGGCCTGAAACGTTCCTGGAAATTCCTTTTTATGATATTTCATTTTTGAAATAACTATTTAATATTTATGATGTCACTGTCTCTAAAACGTTTGGGAAGCCAAATGGTATCCCAAGCTGTTTCTGTGACCGCTCCACCAGTGTTTTTGCAGCCAATCCCAAGCCCGGATATAGGAGGAAGATTGGTGCTCCAGGTAGGCAGCCAACACCAAAAAAACTTCAGCCAAACCTTTTTTACATGGACCATAGAACCTTATATTTTCGACCTAATGCTAGGGCATCCCCTGGAAGAGACGCAACTACACTTTGACCCGGGCATAGACGGTTAGCTAGGGTGCCCCTGCAAGTGATGCACCACATTGGCGCCTGGATGAGGGGAGCCAGGACAAGTAGGCAAGGGTTCTCGCACCATGTATAAGTGCAGGTAAAGAAGCTAGTCCAAAAGAGTAAGATTAGATTAGCATCTTAGAACATAAAGATTAGATTAGCATCTTAGAACATAGGATCTTTGATGCAGTTGTGCGATGGATTTAGAAATATCTTTTATTTACTTTCCTTTTTAGGGCTAGAACTAGTTTGGTAGTATTCTTAATTGAGTGAGATTTTTATTTCTTTTAGATTTAGATGCAACTTTAATCTTGTTTCAGATTAGGAAGGTAGGTTCTTTTTGGTGTCTTTATAAACAACTGTGTAGTCCATTGTGGACAGATTTTGAAGTTTTGAAGAATTGGAATTTGGAATGAAATGGCTGCCGTGAGCTGTTTTCCCCCTCCCTGACTCTCTGTCCTTGATCTTCTCTTCTTCTTCCTTATCCTTTCTTATTTCCTACTGTTTATTTTCCTGATCTGAGATACTCTGTTATGGGCAACAGTACCATATTTAAGAGAAAGCTTCGCAGCAGTTCTATCTCCAATCGGTTGACCCTAGGACTTGGGTCGAAGGCAGCCTATACCTACGCGATTGACCCTCTCTGAACCTCAGGCCATCTCGCCTTCTCTGTGGTAAGAAATAAGATCTGCAACTGGACAGAACCCTAACTTCAGCCAGTTTCGGATTCCAGCAAATCCTTTGGCCATCAGGTTGTTAATCAATTCCAGTAGGGGCTGGGAGTTGGTGCCGGAACCCAGGTTTGCTGCTCGATCGAACTCCTCAGCGACTAGATCTCTTTCCTTGAGGTTTGGAGTACCGACTTGAGCTCCATCGTGAGGAAGAAGAAGACAGGTCTATTGTTTATGCCTATGATTTCTGGTTATTACAGATAAGCCCCACTAAGGTTTTAATTAGAACTAACTGCTAATATTACACTTAAGCCCCTGCCTTCTAAACCTATATTCTACTATTCTCCTTATGTTTTTGATGAGCATATTTATGTGTGAAATCTAGGGTAGTAAAACATGCATTTTACATATTTAGAATGAGCTACCTTGGGTTTTACTCTCTTTTTGCAGGTTTTATATTTTCAACGCCTTAAGGATTATCGGGCGCTATATCTTCAATTCTACACGTAAAGAGGTCCTATTTCTTTCCATGGTTGCGAAGAGGACGAAATTCTGAGCAAGATGAACGTGTTCAATTAAAAGTACACATTCGTTTGGTCACCCGTACAAATGATTATTCTTTTCGGGTTAAAAAAAGAATAATGGATCAGAACTGAACCGAGATACAGAACCAACCCGTTTGCAATTGTCCCAGAGGTACAAGGAATACTCCAAATGCCAACAAGGATCAATGGACCACATCCTTAAGTGATTGAAGATTTGTTTTTGGTAACAACAACTACCTAGTGTAGTTGGTGAGCTATGGTGTACAAAATTCCCTTGCTCACCAAGAGGTCTCAAGTTCGAATCTTATGGTTGTTTTTTTTAGAGAATTTTGTTGAAGATTTCCTGTTTTTCACTCACTTAAAGCACTAAGGGCATGGAGGGGATTTCCACATCAAATTAGAAGCAAGGAAAATCGTGGAAGCAAGAAGAGAAAGAAGAAAAAAAGGAAAGAGAAAAAAGGGGAGAAACAAAGATTGTCCAAATCTTCTCTCTCCTCCACATCATCATCCACCAAAAGATTGTCCAAATCACATAAAGCAAGAAGGAAGAAAATCGTCCCTAGGAGAGAGAAAAAGAAGAAAAATAAATTAGAAAAAGAAAGGAAAGAAAATAAGAAAAAAATTATAGGAAATTTATTTCTCTCTTCTCTCTCCTCCACAATCAATTGTGGGTTTCTCTCTTTTAGGAAAGAGAAATTTGTTACCCTACCTCCCCATTCCCTATAAATACAACTCATGTAAGAGGAGGGGAGACAATTCATTCTTCTTCTAGTTTTTTTTTAGTTGCTCTCTCTTTCTCTTGCTCTCTCTTTAGTTCTAGTTCTTCTCTATTTTGTCTTTAATCACTTTTGTAATAGTTTTTTTTATGTCAATTAATGCAAGCACTCTTTTATTGTTATTCAGCCTTTTTATGTTTAACATTTATGCAATTGAGTTGTAATTTTTTAAGTTATAGTTCTAGGCTTAGATCTAGGTGACAAGATCACGAGCCGTGGAGCAATTTTTTTTCAAGTTCAAGCATTGATTCAAGTAAGTAGGCTCTTTCAGTAGTCTTCTCTCCCCCCTCTCATTCCCTCTTCTGACTACCCTTTCTTTCTTAATTTAGGATTTTTATTTTCAATCGTTACATTATTGCTATCCCTTTCCCCCAAGGTTCATGGCTAGTGTATGTGTTGGCTTTGCCCCTCCTAGCCATAGAACCATCAATTTATTGCTTTTATTTTAATTGTCTCCCTTTTCCTAAAGCCAAGTAGAGTAACCCTTGTAAGAGTGACTCTCTGGTCAAGTAGGGAAGCTCATATTATGATGCATCCCTTGGGCTAAGTAGAGAAACCTACTTGTGAGTCTCTCTTTAGCTTTATCCCCTTTCTTTTACTTTATTTTTATTTCAGAATTTTTTTTTCTTTATTGTTTTTTTTAATTGCATGGGTTGTTTTTTTTCGGTTATTTATTTATTTAATTTTAATTGCGTGGCTTGCATCTTTAAATTCTTAGATGACGAATGGTTAGGACGTTATTTTAGATACATATGTTTAGGACGGTAGTTACAATTAGATCACAACCATTAATAGGTTTATTTTTGTATTATTAAAAGAAGCAAAAAAAAAAAAAATAAAGTGGTTACTCTCCCTGAGTTCGACCCATAGCTACACTGATCCGTACGCTTACGGTTACATTTAAAATCTCAAACAAGTTTTTGGCAC
>NC_056559.1:7470024-7480963 GCF_013358625.1 Macadamia integrifolia
TTTAGACCATGTAATATCCAAGGAGGGAATTAAGGTAGATAGAGCCAAAGTGGATTTAATTGATAATTTACCACCTCCTCAATCTGTTAAGGATGTTCGGTCTTTTCTAGGGCATGCAGGCTTCTATAGAAGGTTTATTAAGAACTTTAGTCAGTTAGCCCGACCTCTCACTTCATTACTTGTCAAAGATCAAACTTTTGAGTTTTCCAAAGAGTGCCTAGAATCCTTCAAGCAACTTAAGAAGGAGTTGACCAATGCACCCATTGTTCAACCACCTGTTTGGACTGAACCTTTTGAATTGATGGGTGATGCTTCGGATTTTGCCATAGGAGCAGTTTTAGGTCAAAGGATTAATAAGTTACCCACTGTCATTTACTATGCTAGTAGGACCTTAAATGATGCACAACTCAATTATACAACCACTGAAAAAGAATTTTTAGCTGTTGTGTTTGCATTAGAAAAGTTTCGGTCTTACTTAGTTGGCTCACATGTGGTGGTGTATACTGATCATTCTGCCCTCAGATACCTAGTTCAGAAGAAGGATGCCAAAGCCCGTCTCATTAGGTGGGTTTTACTTTTGCAAGAGTTTGATTTAGAAATTAGGGATAAGAAAGGAGTTGAAAACCTAGTTGCAGACCATTTATCCCGGCTTCCCAATTCCTTGACTGTTGATTCTCCAGTCAACGAGAACTTTCCAGATGAACAATTATTTGCAATGTCTAGTGAACCATGGTTTGCTGACATTGTCAACTTCTTAGTTTCAAGTGTGACACCGGATCACTGGTCCACCCAAGATAAGTATAGGTTTCATTCCCAAGTTAAGCACTTTTTCTGGGATGATCCTCATTTGTTTAAGATATGTCCAGATCAGATTATCCGACGATGTGTTCCTGATCATGAGCAACATTCCATTCTCTCTTTTTGTCATGATCATGCATGTGGTGGACACTTTGGACCTAAGAAGACTGCCGCAAAGGTTCTCCAATGCGGATTTTATTGGCCCACTCTTTTTAGAGATGCTTTTGATTTTTGCAAGGCTTGCCCTGCCTGCCAGTCTTTTGGCCGTATCAATAAAAGGAACATGATGCCCCTCAACCCTATTTTGGTAGTTGAGATCTTTGATGTATGGGGCATTTCTTTTATGGGACCATTCCCTAATTCCTTTGGGAATTTGTACATACTTTTGGCCGTTGATTATGTTTCTAAATGGATAGATGCCATACCTTGTAAATCTAAAGATCACAAAGTGGGTGGTCCAGTTTCTCAAAGAGAACATTTTTTCCCGCTTTAGTGAACCACGTGCAATAATTAGTGATAAGGGTACTCATTTTTGTAATCGGCCTTTTGAGACCCTAATGAAAAAGTATGGGGTCACTCATAAGTTATCTACCCCTTATCACCCCCAAACTAGTGGCCAAGTGGAGGTGTCTAATAGGCAGATCAAACAAATCTTGGAGAAAACTGTTAATCCCAACCGTAAGGATTGGTCCCTTAGGCTCATTGATGCCTTGTGGGCCCATCGGACTACATTCAAGATCGACCTTGGCCAGTCTCCCTACCGTTTGGTGTATGGGAAAGCTTGTCACTTACCAGTTGAGTTGGAGCATAAGGCCTTTTGGGCCATTAAGAAGCTTAACTTTGATTTGTCTGATGTGGGAATTCATCGTAGGCTCCAACTCTCTGAGTTGGAGGAACTTAGGGATGAAGCCTATGAAAGTTCTAGAATTTACAAGGACGCTTTCCATGATAAACACATTCTGCGTAAATCTTTTGCAATCGGTGATAAGGTCTTATTGTACAACTCTCGATTGCATCTTTTTCCTGGTAAGCTTAGATCCCGATGGGATGGCCCATTTATTGTTCATAATGTATATCCCCATGGGGCTGTGGAGATTTTGAATCCAGGAACAGGGGTAATTTCGAAGGTTAATGGTCAGCGTTTGAAACCGTTCCTCGAGTTTCTCACTACTAGTAGTGAAGAGGTCATGGATCTCCATGAACCTCTTTACACTGATGATTAACTGTTAATCAGGTATGACCCCCTTGCATTGTCTTTGCTTTTAATTTTTTCCATGCATTGAGGACAATGCATGACTTAAGTGTGGGGGAGGGAAACCAGTTTTTGTTTTTTTTCTTTCACTTTGTTTTGTTTGTTTTTCTTTTTATTTTTGAGCTTGCTAAGGATGAAGTCCTACTTTGGTTTTTGGCTAATGATCATACCATTCGGATGCTTGATGTATGAAAATAAAAGTTTTGACGAAGGTACCCATTTTGAACGTATAAAACCCTGTTGAGAAGAAAGAAACAAGCATGTGTCTTGAGATGGGACTTTCTTTTGAAAATAAGAGACCCCTGTTTTATGGTGATGGACCATATGTAAGTCTGTGGGTTCCTTGTACTTTTGATTTGGAGTTGAGACCTTCTTTTTAATTTGGCATGGGTTGACAAATGCACAATTTTAAATGAAATGTGAAATCTGGTATAAAGAAGAATAAGAGTTGATTCCCTTGGAACTAGACAGGGTATTGCGCCTCAGGAAGCGTGGTGTCTTGATCGAAATTCCTTGGGAGAAAACTTCTGAAGTAACTCTAGCATCACTACCTTTGTGGGCATATGCAAAAAGCGAAGCTACATAGTAACTTGGGTGTCTGGTGTTTGCTCCACCATGTCATTCAGGCCAAAAGTAGTGGAGTAGAATAGAGTTTATTATTAAAAAAAAAAAATGTGCAAATGTCATTATTGCTTGGTAACATGTTTGGTCAAAAACACTCCAACGCCTTAGTCATTGGTTTCCTATTTCTTCACAAGTGGTTTTGCCTTAAGATAAGGATGTTTTGGAAGAGATGAGGTGAGTTCCAAATTAAGAAATATGCTAGTGCCTGGAATTGATAAAGGGTAATAAAAGTTCAAGTGTGGGGGTCCCTTGTAAGAGAAATTATCTTTGTTCCGGATCGGTATGAGCCTTACCTTTAGCCAAAGTTGGGATTTGTTTATTCTGAATTTTGGGTGTATATTCACTGCAAACACCCACGAGACACAACTCGTCCACTAGGGGTGAGCTAGGGGTTTAAAGGCATGTTGCACATGCTAAGTGCAACCGTGATTCCTACGAAAATGAGTTAGTTTTTTTGTCTTTATTCTTTTTCTTTTTGTTTTGCTCGAGGACTAGCAAAGTCTAAGTGTGGGGGAATTCTGATGAGCACATTTATGTGTGAAATCTAGGGTAGTAAAACATGCATTTTACATATTTAGAATGGAGTTACCTTGGGTTTTACTCTCTTTTTGCAGGTTTTATATTTTCAAGGCCTTAAGGACTATCGGGCGCTATATCTTCAATTTTACACGTAAAGAGGTCCTATTTCTTTCCATGGTTGTGAAGAGGACGAAATTCTGAGCAAGATGGACGTGTTCAATTAAAAGTACATATTCGTTTTGTCACCCGTACAAATGATTATTCTTTTTCGGGTCAGAAAAAGAATAATGGATCAGAACTGAACCGAGATGCAGAACCAGCCCGTTTGCAATTGTCCCAGAGGTACAAGGAATACTCTAAATGCCAACAAAGATCGATGGACCATATCCTTAAGTGATTAAAGATTTGTTTTTGGTAACAACAACTACCTAGCTTAGTTGGTGAGCTATGGTGTACAAAATTCCCTTGCTCACCAAGAGGTCTCAAGTTCGAATCTCATGGTTGTTTTTTTAGAGAATTTGTTGAAGATTTCCTGCTTTTCACTCACTTAAAGCACTAAGGGCATGGAGGGGATTTCCACATCAAATTAGAAGCAAGCAAAATCGTGGAAGCAAGAAGAGAAGAAAAAAAAAAGGAAAGAAAAAAAAGGAGAACCAAAGATTGTCCAAATCTTCTCTCTCCTCCACATCATCACCAAAGATTGTCCAAATCACACAAAGGAAGAAAAAAAATCGTCCCTAGGGGAGAGAAAAAAAGAAGAAAAATAAATTAGAAGAAAAAAGGAAAGAAAATAAGCAAAAAATTATAGGAAATTTCTCAAAATTTATTTCTCTCTTCTCTCTCCTCCATCTTAGCACTTTTGGACTCAAAAGATCTCATAATCAATTGTGGGTTTCTCTCTTTTAGGAAAGAGAAAATTGTTACCCTACCTCTCCATTCCCTATAAATACAACTCATGCAAGAGGAGGAGACACAATTCATTCTTCTTCTAGTTTTCTTTAGTTGCTCTCTCTCTTCCTCTTTCTCTCTTTAGTTCTAGTTCTTCTCTATTTTTGCTTTAATCACTTTTGTAATAGTTTTTTTTATTTCAATTAATGCAAGCACTCTTTTATTCTTATTCAGCCTTTTTATGTTTATGATTTATGCAATTGAGTTGTAATTTTTTAAGTTATAGTTCTAGGCTTAGATCTAGGTGACAAGATCACGAGCCGTGGAGCAATTTTTTTTTCAAGTTCAAGCATTGATTCAAGTAAGTAGGCTCCTTCAATAGTCTTCTCTCCCCCCTCTCATTCCCTCTTCTGACTACCCTTTCTTTCTTAATTTAGGATTTTTATTTTCAGCCGTTACATTATTGCTATTCCTTTCCCCCAAGGTTCATGGCTAGTGTATGTGTTGGCTTTGCCCCTCCTAGCCATAGAACCATCAATTTATTGCTTTTATTTTAATTGTCTCCCTTTCCCTAAAGCCAAGTAGAGAAACCCTTGTAAGAGTGACTCTCTGGTCAAGTAGGGAAGCTCATATTATGATGCATCCCTCGGGCTAAGTAGAGAAACCTACTTGTGAGTATCTCTCTAGCTTTATCCCCTTTCTTTTACTTTATTTTTATTTCAGCATTTTTTCCTTTATTTATTTATTTTTTTAATTACGTGGGTTGTTTATTTTCAGTTATTTATTTATTTAATTTTAATTGCGTGGCCTGCGTCTTTAAATTCTTAGATGACGAATGGTTATGACGTTATTTTTAGGACGATAATTAGAATTAGATCACAACCATTAATCAGTTCACTTTCGCATTACTAAAAGAAACAAAAAATAAAGTGGCTGCTCTCCCTGTGTTCGACCCATAGCTACACTGATCCGTATGCTTGCGGTTACATTTTAAATCTCAAACAAGCAACAACAACCAAACGATTACTATTTATAACCCAGAACCTATTATCATCATTGATTATTCATAGTTAGGTAATATACATAAATATAAACTGTGCCAAAGAGAGCCTTGATTACCTTCATGTTAACTAAACAAAAACTAACGTAAACTGATGAAATACTTGTTAAGAGTTTATGTAATAAGGGTTCTTTAAGAACTTGTTTATTGTCTAGTTGTCTTAAATTGTATTTTCTCTTTTTTGCCTTTTACCTCCGTAGGGAGTTGTTTGTAATTCCCATCTTAGTAGTGAAGTAATATAGGTATGGTAGAGATCCTCTCTAATACATAACATTCTATCTCCAGTCCTCTTCTTCTCCTTCTCCTTCCACCTTCTATAATCTTCTCTTCTCCTTTCTTACTCTCTTGTTCTGTGTTAATCTCTACATTCTAACTATACTTACTATTGCAAATTTGTACAAGGGTGGAATTGTCTATTAGGGGTATTTTAGTCTTGTACTCATAACTATAATGTTCTCTTAATTTGTACAAGGGTGGAATTGTCTATTAGGGGTATTTTAGTCTTGTACTCATAACTATAATGTTCTCTTCCATATTATAGATAGAGATGGCTTGTGTCCATTTCATACAAGTCATTATTCCTCCACCATGGTACCAGAGCAGAAATCCAATCCCTAACTCTAAACCTAACCTTTCTCTCTCTTGCCTCTCCCTTTCTCAACCTTAGATCCAGTACATCCATTCCACCGCCTCTCCCTCTCGCCTTCTTCTCTCTTACCTCCCTCTCTCGGTGGTGCTTCTTTGAAGTTTAAACTACTGAGAACCTCCCTACCACATCTCCTCTCACTGTAAAGGCTCTCAGGTCTCCTTTTTCTGATGATTTGAGAGACCTAGCCCCTTTTCTCCCCTTTATCGATTCATGGTTTTGACTCTAATCGATTTTTATGTTGTCAAGGTTTTGTTTTCCCTGATTTTTGCATCGATCTGTGTAGATGATGCCTTCATTTGGTATTGTTCACTTGCTATGGGGCCTGTGCTAGCCATTTTTCTATCTCAGGCTCCCTACCCAGAGAAAATTGGCTATTTAGGGTTTTGAAACCCTTATCGATTTTTGGTTTTCAAGGTTTTCTCCTTGCTTTTTGGTGCTTTTGCTGCCTGGAGTGGTTGTATTAGTTTGTTTCAACCATCACTACAACCTCTAGACTGGTAACAATGTCTGGTTCTGCGAGCTCGACTGCATCAACCGATGGTGACAATCCGATGGTAACAACTTTGGCACCCTTCCCACATTTCGTCTGTCCTATCAAGCTTGATGGTGCCGACTATCTTATGTGATCACGCTCGCCATATCTCCATCAAATCTTGTGGTTATTATGGGTATTTTATTGGAACCACAAAGCACCCTACCACTAGTACTAATATTGATAAATGGAAGTGTGCCAACTGCCAATTCTCTTGTTATGGCTTTCCTTGTGACCTCTATGCAGCCACGTATTGCTCATGGCTATCCTCTTTTCGACTCCACTGCAAATATATGGAAGTTTGCATTGGACACGAATCCTAGATTGGTAATGATGCTCAGGTTTTCAAAATTTTCCAAAAGGTTCACAATCTGAAGCAAAATAAGGGCTAACTTTGTCACAGTACTATTTTGAGTTGCGAATTCTGTGGCATGAGTTAGACTTCTATGAGGAGTATGTTCCCACCACTCCAATTGATGTTATCAGCTTCCAGAAACGGGAAGACAAGATCAGAGTCTATGATATCCTGGCAGGGCTGAATGTGGAGTACGACCTACTGCGGGCTCATGTTCTTCGTCGGTCTCCCTTTCTTACTTTGGAGCAAGCCTTCTTTATGACACAACTTGAGGACAACCGCCATAGTACTATGCTTCCACAACCTATTATCACTCCCATAAAGAGATCTACTCTTGCCTTCGATACTCAGTCCTAAAGTTTAGCCCCACAGGTTGGTGGTTCCTATACTAGAGCACCTGTAAATTGCGACTACTGTGGTAAGGAGCATTATACCAAAAAGCACTGTTGGAAGCTTTCATGGCTGCCCTGTTGACACATTTGGCAAAGGTCGTGGTAATCCTGGTCAAGCCAACCATGTTGCGGTCTTCGACAATGACTCTGCATCAAGCATCTCAGCAGCTTCTCTATCATCTGATGAGCTTATTGCCTTTCAGTGTCTTCTAAATCATATGGAGCCTCTTGCATCTACAACTACGAGTTCTGCTCACTCCACTCCATCAAATTCAGGTACCTATTTCATTGGTCATAGTATGTCTGTTCAATCTACCCCATGAAATTATCGACTCTGGGGGCATCAGATCACATGATAGGTTCTTTGGCTATTTTCTCTCAGTAAACTTCCTGCTCTGGTAATGGTAAGGTTAAATTGGCTAACGGGACTCATTCCACTATTTTGGGAAAAACCTCTGTTAGTTTTAATCCTACTTTATGTCTTTTAACTGTTTTGCGTGTTCCATCCTTCCTTGTTAATTTATTGTCCATTAGTAGTCTCAATTCCAGTCTTAATTGTAAAGTCACCTTCTTCCCGTCTCATTGTGTTTTTCAAGATTTGGTGATAGGGCAATGATTGGCTTTAGTAGGGTGTGCGGCGGTCTGTATCTGCTTGATGATGACTCTTCTTCAGTCTCTAGTCAAGCTCTTCAGACATCTTTCACTTCACCTCCATCTCTGAGTTACTACAGTGGCACTGTCGGTTGGGACATCCTCCCTTGGGGACCTTAGCTAGGCTTTTTCCTTCTTTTAAGCATTTTAAGTTGAGTCAATTTTTTGTTAGCATGAGTATTGGCCCAACAAACTCAAATCACTTATTCTATTTCTGGTAATAAAAATGTTACTACTTTTTCATCGATACATTCTGATATTCAGGGTCTATCACGTTATGTGTCTACAAATGGTTTTCAGTGGTTTGTTTCTTTTATTGACAGCCATTTTCGCTCAACTTGGGTCTATATGATGCAATCCAAGGGAAAGTTTTTTCATCACCTTCAGCAGTTTCCCCATATGGTGCAGACCCAATTCAATGCTACTATTAAGATTCTTCGAAGTGACAATGGCCGCGAATACTCAAAGGGTCTTTTTAGGCATATCTTTTCACTCTCTTATGTTTGAGATGCATGCTCCTCCCCAATATTGGAGTGAAGCAGTTCTAACTGTCGCTCTTTTGATCAACCGAATGCCTTCTCGGTCCTTGACTTCCGCTCCCATCTGGATCTTCTCCAGGGTTCTGTTGCTTTTCCTATTCCTCCTAAGGTATTCAGTTGTGTCTGTTATGCTTATGATCATCATCCTCATTGGAAGTTTGATCCTTGTGGTATTTGATGCATTTTTTCTGGGGTACTTTGTCACTCATAAAGGCTATCAGTGTTATCACCCTCCCACTCGGTGTTGTTTTGTGACTGAATGTTGTCTTTCATGAATCTGCATCTTACTACACTGCCCCACCGCTTCAGGGGGAGTGTTCTTCAACAGTGGAAGATGTGCTACCTCTTGAACTTAATACACTGGCATATGTTATCTCTGTCGATGTTCCATTTTAGGGGGAGATTGACACTCCTACTCCAACTCGGCCTTGTCTAGAGATGTGTGTTTATTGTCACAGATAGCAGACCCAAATCACTGCACATCCTACACCTACTCTACCATGCCAATTGTCTCCTCTCGAATCTGGTTAAGTTCCCTTGGACTCAAGTAATTCTCTTTCCCCTTCTATTGATGTTTCAGTTGTTATTGTTGACCCTCCTCTTGAGTTTCCTATTGCTGTTCGCAAAGGCACTAGGTCCTGCACTTTACATCCTATTGCTAAAATTATTACTTATGACTCACTTTCTCTATCTTACCATAATCTATTCCCCATACCTGGTAGGAAGCGAGTGCATACTCACAATAGTAGGCAACTATGATTGAGAAGATGCAGGCTCTAAGAAAGAATGATACTTGGGATCTAGTGTGTCTTCCCTCACAAAAGAAGGCAATTGGTTGTATGTGGGTCGTCACAGTTAAACAGAAGGCTGATGGTACACTAGAACATTACAAGGTTAATCTTGTTGCCAAGGGCTTCACTTAGACTTATGGGATTGACTACCAGGAGACATTTGCTCCAATGCCTAAGATGAATACAATTTGTGTTATCTTATTCTATATTGTTGACTTAGGTTGGGACCTTCAATAACTGGATGTGAAGAATGCATTCCTTCATGGGGAACTTGAAGAGGAGTGTATACGGACATTCCTCCTGGATTAGCTTGCTTTTAAAATCAATGGAAGATATGCGAGCTGAAGCATATATTATATGGGGCTGAAGCAATCCCCTCGTTCTTGGTTCGGGTGGTTTCACAAGGCTATGATTGCTATAGGCTGCTCTCAAAGCAATACCGACCACACCACACTCTTTTCATCAAGAGATCTGGTGGAAAGATTGCTATTTTGATCATCTATGTAGATGATAACATTGTTACAAGTGAGGACCTTACAAAGAATACTAGCCTCAAGAAGTACCTGGGTGATGAATTTGAGATTAAAGATCTTAGATGACTTCATTACGTGGTATTGAAGTTGCCAAGTCTTCTCGTGGAATCTACTTGCCCAGTGAAAGTATTTTGCTTGACCTTCTTTCTGAGACAGGTATGCTGGGGTGCAAGCTAGAAGATACTCATATTGATGCTAATGGTCACCTGGTTAGCAAGGAAGGTGATCCTATGGATAAGGGGAGATATCAATCTTTCTCATACATGCCTCGATATAGCATTTGTTGTTAGCTTGGTTAGCCAGTACAAGCATGATCCTTACTTGGCAGACATGGAAGCCGTGCTGCACATTCTCCATTACTTAAAACCTGCCCTAGGACGTGACATCCTTTTTTTCTCCTCATGATCACATTCAGGTCGAGGCCTTCAAGGATGTTGATTGGACATCATAGTTTTTAACGCGGTAAGGCGACGGAGGCGTTTGAGGGTCTTTCGGAGCACCTTAGTGATAAGTTGGGCATAAAGCGTCGCCTTATTGACTAAAGTGTTCATGTGTAATTTTTTTTATAAAACCAATCTATTTGGCTCAAATCCTAGTTGAATCCTATTACTCATATGTTCAATAAATATTAAAGGTTTATATTCATACCAATGCAAGATATTCATCAAGAAAACAAATCAATAAAGTGAATAAACTAAGTTCATCTTCACCAATCATCAATAATCATAACATATTAACATATAATATAAAGACATAATTATGAAGCAAAATTATAAAAATAAAGAAAATAAGACATAAAAAATACAAGTATTTATTATACTTACCTCTATGATGCCAAAATGAGTGCCTAAGCCCTAAGGTCATCCACTATATTTCTACTCCTGTCAATGAAGAATGAAGCTCACCGCTGTCGGAGCAAAACGGTCACCTAGATAAGTGGTTCTTCCTTGTTCCTTGATTCCTTCTCAAAGCCCTTTCTTAAAACCCTTGACAAAATCCAAACCCTGCTTGTGAACCGTGTTTTTGTTTTGTTTGTTTTGGTTATTTTAGGTGGAGTAAAGTTGATCCCATACATCTCAAATGTTAATAAAATCATACACCTACCAATAAAAAATCTATATTTAGAATCTTCATCAAGTAATTTTAAAATGTGTTTAAAAAAAAAAAAAAAAACCCATAAGGCGCCACTTCACGTAAGGTGGAGCACTGTCTTACCATCTCTAGACCGCATCAACGCCAAGGAGCTAGTAAGTCGTCGCCTTAGTAGCGCCTTAAAAATTATGTTGGACAGGCTCACCTGATGATTGTAGGTCTACCACTGGCTATAGCACTTTTGTTGGTGGTAACCTCGTTACC